>NC_081138.1:31684701-31697201 GCF_958295425.1 Solea solea
TTGATCAATAATTCTAATATTTAAACTCTGGCACTGATCAGACGCCTAATCTGAGACGAGTCATGGACACGAGTCATGGACGCGTGTCCATGACTCGTGTCCATCGATCTCCTCATTGTTCTCGTTAGCAACGTTTTCCAGATGCAGCAGAGATCTGTGAGTCCTGAAGACAGTGTGAGACAGTGTGAGACAGTGTGAGTCCTGAAGACAGTGTGAGACAGAGTGAGACAGTGTGAGTCCTGAAGACAGTGTGAGACAGAGTGAGACAGTGTGAGTCCTGAAGACAGTGTGAGACAGAGTGAGACAGTGTGAGTCCTGAAGACAGTGTGAGACAGAGTGAGACAGTGTGAGTCCTGAAGACAGTGTGAGACAGAGTGAGACAGTGTGAGTCCTGAAGACAGTGTGAGACAGAGTGAGACAGTGTGAGTCCTGAAGACAGTGTGAGACAGAGTGAGACAGTGTGAGTCCTGAAGACAGTGTGAGACAGAGTGAGACAGTGTGAGTCCTGAAGACAGTGTGAGACAGAGTGAGACAGTGTGAGTCCTGAAGACAGTGTGAGACAGAGTGAGACAGAGTGAGACAGTGTGAGTCCTGAAGACAGTGTGAGACAGAGTGAGACAGTGTGAGTCCTGAAGACAGTGTGAGACAGAGTGAGACAGTGTGAGTCCTGAAGACAGTGTGAGACAGTGTGAGTCCTGAAGACAGTGTGAGACAGAGTGAGACAGTGTGAGTCCTGAAGACAGTGTGAGACAGAGTGAGAGACAGTGTGAGTCCTGAAGACAGTGTGAGACAGTGTGAGTCCTGAAGACAGTGTGAGACAGAGTGAGACAGTGTGAGTCCTGAAGACAGTGTGAGACAGAGTGAGACAGTGTGAGTCCTGAAGACAGTGTGAGACAGAGTGAGACAGTGTGAGTCCTGAAGACAGTGTGAGACAGAGTGAGAGACAGTGTGAGACAGTGTCCTGGTTTATCATTTCTCTTGTGTCAGATTGTGTGATTTAGAAACAGTGAGTTGATTGTTTAAAATTCTGTCCCAGCTCTAAGAGACGAGTGGACGAGAGTCGGAGCGTGCAGCAGTTTGAGAGATAATGTGAGATAAAACCATGATGGATCTGCCAAACCACTTGTTCTGGCTCAGTGAGAGCGGCGCTTCCAAGTGGACTCAATGAAAATATGGACTCAGGTCCAAAAAAAACCCTGAGACAGGCTTTTAATTCCATCTGTGAGAGAAATGGACTGAGACAAAAAACAGAGAGACAACACAAGGACGAGGATGTGTCCAGAAAAGTTGGGACATTTTTTTTTTAATTAAAATAAAACTTTAATCTGTAAATTTGTTAAATCACTTGAACATTTATGGAAAATTGAACAATAAAAAAGAAGAGACGGAACATGTTGTCATAGTGAACTGGACCAGACTGGACCGGACTGAACCAGACTGGACCGGACTGAACCAGACTGAACCAAACTGGACCGGACTGAACCAGACTGGACCAGACTGAACCAGACTGAACCAGACTGGACTGGACTGAACCAGACTGGACCGGACTGGACCAGACTGAACAAAACTGGACTGGACAGAACCAGACTGGACCGGACTGGACCAGACTGAACCAGACTGGATCAAACTGGACCAAACTGGACCGGACTGAACCAAACTGGACTGGACTGGACCAGACTGGACCAGACTGGACCAGACTGAACCAGACTGGACCAAACTGGACATAACTTTAGTTTAACCAATAACCATGAATCCTAAACTTTAACGGGGGACGTGATGGTGGGGACGAGGACGTGATGGTGGGGACGGGGGACGTGAGGGTGGGGACAGGGAAGTGATGGTGGGGACGGGGACGTGATGGTGGGGACGGGGACGTGATGGTGGGGACGGGGGACATGGTGGTGGGGACGAACCTCCCCGTTGTCTCTCCATTTCACCGTGGCGTCAGAACAGCGACAAACAGTTGGGCGTGAAAGCCGCTAAACGGATTATTAAGTGGATTATTAACGAGCAGACGTGAGAGGATTAACAGTGACTTTGAAGTCAATCTGAAGAAGAAGACATCGACTTCTGTCCTCATCCACAACTGTCTCTTTACAAGTCACCGAAGGAATAGAAAAGAGACACTGAGAGACTCTGAGAGACTCTGAGAGACACTGAGAGACTGAGAGACACTGAGAGACTATGTGAGACTCTGTGAGACTCTGTGAGACACTGAGAGACTCTGAGAGACTTTGTGAGACACTGAGAGACTCTGTGAGACACTGAGAGACTATGTGAGACACTGAGAGACTATGTGAGACACTGAGAGACTCTGAGAGACACTGAGAGACTATGTGAGACACTGAGAGACTCTGAGAGACACTGAGAGACACTGAGAGACTCTGTGAGACTCTGAGAGACTCTGTGAGACACAGTGAGACACTGAGAGACACAGTGAGACTCTGAGAGACACTCCATTAGTTCAGACTACACAAAGCCTCATCACTAACTTGAACCAGTTAACTGTTATTAACTTTAAAGATTAAAGCTCTTTACACGTCTGAGAATAAATAACAGACTGAAGATTAATCTGCTGTAATCTGAGATAATCCTCCTCACTGACTGAAGACCATTTACTCACTTAATCTGGAGTTCACCGGCACACAGGCGGAGACACTGAGAGTCTCAGAGAGACATTGTGAGACTCTGAGAGACACTGTGAGACTCTGAGAGACACTGTGAGACACTGAGAGACACTGAGAGACACAAACTCAGAGGTTGTGTCCTCTCGAGCAGAGGAAATCACGATTGTAACGTGATCCGAGTTTAGTTTTTAACGTCAATAAGATAAAGTGTCTTTATTCGTCCCCGTTTCGCACACACACACACACACACACACACTTACTTGATTTTTTCACTTTTCTGAGGACCACTCTGAAACTTTGAGAGACCATTACAGTGACAATAAAGTGAGGACCGGTCAAAATGACCACACAATGCAAAAAGGTCCTCAGTCCAAAGGTTAAAAAATCACACTGGGTCCCACAAAGATAAGCAATCAAACACACACACACACACCGACCCAGAAAAGTGTGTGTGATCATTGTTTAAAACAGCTGTGTAATTTCACCATTAGTCTCCATCAGAGACGAGCGTCTGTGAGCCGGAGGACATCCTGTCTCTCTGTGTGTGTCTGTGTGTGAGTGTGTGTCTGTTCGTGTGTGTGTCTGTGTGTGTGTGAGTGTGTGTCCGTGTGTGTGTGTGTGTCTGTGCGTGTGTGTGTGTGTGTGTGTGTGTGTGTCACTGATCATACTAGAGTCTAAGCAGAGTGTTACACCATCATCATCATCATCATCTCCTCCAGCCTGAGGCCACAAAGCTGAAGGAAAAACACAAGAGATGAAAAGAAAATGAAGGAAGAGAAAGAGAGAGAGAGAGAGAGAGAGAGAGAGAGAGAGAGAGAGTTAAGAGTAAACTCTCTCTCTCTCTCTCTCTCTCTCTCTCTCTCTCTCTCTCTCTCTCTGTAATCTCGGCCAAAACTGATTAAAAGTCACTTACACGTCAGTTCTGGTTCTGTGGTCCAGACAGGACAGAGTCTGGGTCCAGACCCGGACCCCTGCTTTAGGAGAGCGGGTTGTTAAAGTGAGAAGACCTGAGACCTGAAGGAGCACGAGGTCACATCTGAGAGACTTTCTTCACTAAAACTGCTCAAAATAACTCAACTAACTCACTTTCATTCAGAAAGAAAAGACATTTACCAAATGCTGCGAGTGACACAGAGATTGATTATTGTTATTATTATTATTATTATTGTTATTATTATTATTATAATTATTATATATATATATAGACACGTCACATAATATTTAACAGCCAGGACGAGGTTTTTAAAACATTTAATGTTAAAGAATGAACTCCTACAGTGAACGTTTGAGCCTACGTGTGGCTCTTATTTTGAAAGGCAGGTTGAAAGGAAGTGGCTGATTGTCACTTTGTCTTTGTGATAGTGGTTTGCACTTCCAGGCCACCGTAGTTAGACCTCATCTAACACATGAACGAATAATCCACATCATCAATAACACGTTTTTCACTGCTGAAAACAAAATGGAGCACATTTAAAAACCCTTATGTTTACACTCAAAATGGCTGCTGGGTATTTGGCATCTCTCTGTGTGTGTGTGTGTGTGTGCACGTGTGTGTGTGTGTAGCTTTAAACCGAGCATAAACTCACACAACATTTCCCTCTGGCTAAGTACTGTGTGTGTGTGTGAGGGCCGGGGGAAATTCAGATGGATTGGGTGCAGCTAACACACACACACACACACACAGACACACACACACACACACACAGACACACACACACACAGACACACACACACACAGACACACACACACACACACACACACACAGTGAACAGGGATGGACGGAGCTTCTTCTATCTTCAGGGGTTTTTACCGCTCCCTCCTTGGTTGTACTGGAGCTTGCAGGAGACCAGGGATTTGATTTAATAAAGGGATTTGTGAGCTGGGAATAGGAGCCGGGCAGGAAGAGAGGAACGAGGGAGGAAGGGAAGTGGAGGAGGAGGAAGAAGAGGAACAGAAGGAGGAGGAGGAGGAGGAGGAGGAGGAGGAGGAGGAGGAGGAGGCAAAAAACAAGAACAAAACAAGACAAAAAACTAAATAAAAGGCACAGGATGCGTGAGGATGAGAGTGAACGTGTTAACGATGAGGAGCAGACACTGATGCTAAAAGTGACGAAGAATAAAGATGATGATGATGATGACGATGATGATGATGATAAAAATAAAAATGGTAGCACTTTGTTTCATTATTAATGTGGTTGATAATGAGAGAGAGAGAGAATGAGCTGATGAAAGGCTGGAAATACCAGAGTAAAAATCACACACATTTAATTATTCTCTTTCTTTCTTTCTTTCTTTCTTTCTTTCTACAGAAGAATCCTCACATCCTTTCTTACATATTGTGACTATTAAAGAGAAACATGGAGAATTTAGACCCTTTATAAAAACTTGACCTATGATGCTCAAACAAAGACAAACAAATGGACAAAATGGCTGTAACACAATATCAACACACAATTATTAGTGTAGGTAACAACAAGTAACCAATTAAAGTCTACGGATATGGACTTTGGTGTGGGAGAGTGAGTGGTTTACTAACTTCAGTTTCTTATTGGAAAATGAAAATATAAGAAGTATTGTTCATGAATCAGTTTGAAACGTTTCTGAGTTGTAATTCAGAATAATAATCTACAACACAAACTAGATTATTTAGCATTAACGTGTAAACACATTCTGACGTGAGTTTGGAGAGTTCATCAGGGGCGTGATTTAAAGACGTTAACTTCTGCGGCGTCGTTTCATCACTTTTGTTAATCACTTTTTAATAAACTGATTTACATAAGCATCAAAACAGACTCGGGGTAATTACCATGTGGTAAACGTGGCACTTTTTCTTTTCAGAAATTATTAGTTATATGTTGTTATTCTATTACATTATCACGGCTAATGTTATATCTTTCATTAAACAATAAGTAACTTAAGTGATTATAAAGTCTGTATTTAACACAAACTCAGTGGTGAGATTTAATATCTTATTAAGACGACGTTTGATATTTTTTCTTATAAAATGTTCTTTTTATTTCCCAGAGCGGCGTCTCCGCCGTGTCAGAGCCGCGGTTCACGGCTCGCCTGGAAAAACTTGTCACGCTTTTCCTGATGCGTCACATTCTTACATTTACTGGCACACGCACACACACACGCACACACACGCACACACACGCACACACGCACACACGCACACACACGCACACACACGCACACACACACGGGGAACAGTTCAAATACACAAGAATCCTCCGTCTTAAATGGATCTCATATGGAGAGAATGGAAGGTAAAGATTATAACACCTGCAGTATGAGTATAATCCCAAATCCCTGTTCTAAATTGGATTAACCCTTCTGTGACCGTCGCATGGTCACATAGAGGAACTGTCATGTGATCGTCTCATGACCGTTTGTGATATCCAGAAAATTCAAAAACTATGGCCTGGCCAGCTGTCAGTCAGGGTGTGACTCCGCTTTTCACTCCAGGTCAGCTGAGATTGACACAGCGCCCCCTGTGGCCCTCATGTGCAGAATAAAGTGGTAGAACATGTGCACACGCATGGAAACGTGGAGCTCCTCCCACTGTGTCCAACACACACTTTCCTTCATTGGTGTGTGTGTGTGTGTGTAATTGTACTTGTGTCACAGAAGAACTAACCACTAACTCATTACAGAGTTGGAATGAGTTTGAAGAAAGTGTAGATGGAACTGTCTTTCTACTGTGCGTGTGTGTGTGTGTGTGCGTGTGTGTGTGTGTGTGTGTGTCAGAGACACTGATCTGCTCCGTTTAACTGGTTCCGTGTTGTGTTTAATGACCTTCTGTCTCGGAGGTTAAAGGTGTGGGATGAAGAAAAAAACCTGACTTCACAGAGTACTTCAAAGGACTGGAGCTAAAGGCTAAGCTAACAGCTAAGCTAACGTACCGATATCTCTGTTACTTTGCCGTTAACAGTGAAAATCGCAACATTGTTCCCCTCTCTGTTTTTCACATGCTTCCGTGTCACCATACACGTGATGTGATATTATCGCGATATTTAAGTCACAATACAATATTATCGCAATATTTAAGTCACAATACAATATTATCGCGATATTTAAGTCACAATACAATATTATCGCGATATTCAAGTCACAATACAATATCATCGCGATATTCAAGTCACAATACAATATCATCGCGATATTTAAGTCACAATACAGTATTATCGCGATATTTAAGTCACAATACAATATTATCGCGATATTTAAGTCACAATACAATATTATCGCGATATTTAAGTCACTATACAATATTATCGCGATATTTTAGTCACAATACAATATTATCGCGATATTTAAGTCACAATACAATATTACCCCTATATTTAAGTCACAATACAATATTATCGCGATATTTAAGTCACAATACAGTATTATCCCTATATTTAAGTCACAATACAATATTATCGCGATATTTAAGTCACAATACAGTATTATCGCGATATTTAAGTCACAATACAATATTATCGCGATATTTAAGTCACAATACAATATTATCGCGATATTTAAGTCACTATACTATATTATCGCGATATTTAAGTCACAATACGTCATCACTGTATTTAATATTATCACAACATGATATTATCATGATATTTAATTTCCTTGTATTTAAAGCAGAACTACACAGGAAGAACAAACGTTAAAATCCACATTACATTATATTCCACATATATATATATATATATATATATATGTAATTTTCCACATGCATCATAAATGTGTAACAGTCCGACAGCGGCTGCAGCCTCGCCGATGAATTCTCCAACGCGACCAAAGGGATTTGGTGTGTGGAGCCAGTGTCCATGTCCACATTCACACATTCATGACATTCATGCTCTGCTCTTTTAACATCATGTAATACAGATGATAAGCAGCAGATTATGTCTTATTTTACAGTGTATCGTCACTCTCAACAACCTGTGTGTAGCTTTAAATCCACATATATACCCTATATCAGGATATAGACTCAACATTTACACATTATTTATAACAAATGTTGATTTGATTGATATCGTTTCTGTGAATGTGAATATTTTCTGATTTCTTTGCTCCATGAAACAAAGAAATCAAAATCACAAACACCGATCAAGATATTTTAGGGACCAAACGATAAAATAATCGCGATACTTTGAACGGCAGCATCAGAGGTTGTGAGGATCAGATGGAAAAAATCCTTTAAAATACATCAGGAAATTCTAAATACTAAAGAGGGAAATTAAAAACTTAAAAGACGCAATTGCATCAGCTGACCTGACTTTACCGAACCTTCATTAGCACACACACGCACGCACACACACACACACACACACACACACACACACACACACACATACACACATACACAGATTGACATATGGTATTCTCAGGGATCTAAATTTCTGAAATGATTTAAAATATTCGGTTCTATTCATGAAGTAGCAGATTTGTTTTTAGCGCTAATGCTAACACAGAATCACTCACACACACTTCCACAGATGCCTTTGAAGTGTGTGTGTGTGTGTGTGTGTGTGTGTGTGTGTGTGTGTCAGGACTCTGCATTGACTCACATTCACAAAACAAAGTCTTATCACTAACTTTAACCAGCTCCTCACAAATGAGGTTCTGCCTCATTAGGACCAGGTTTTTGGTCTCCATGAGGACGACTGGTGTTTATGACAGACAAAAAAGGTCCTTAAGAGGCAACAAATACAAGAACACACACACAAATAATCAAATGATTCTAAATAATAACTGAATTGATTTATTGTTAATTATTAATGGATAATTATCAATAATTAATGATTATTTCAGTGTACGAATGTAACACTGAGTGCATGCAGTTTGATCTTAGATGCAAAAGAACATTTCACACACACACACTCTTGTACAGCAACCATAAAAAACAAAAAGTCAGCGCACTATAAATAAAATTATATTACATTTATTACACCCACGTTAATTATGATTATTGAATGTTTTACAGTGATACTTCAGTATTGGTCGTATGAGTTAGTTACTGACCCATAATCCGCTCCGACCTGCTGCTTAACTTAATATTCTACACCTACATCACACGTTCACGTCTGTATCTCACTGTGAGACAGACGTTTGTAAAGCACTCACTCTCCCACACCAAAGCCCACAGAGATAATCAGTGATTTCACATCACACACACACACACACACACACACACAGGAGTTGTTGATCCACTGCTGCCTCCGTCACTTAGTTCAAATGTCTGATTTTGTCACTTTGGCATTAAGAGTCCTTTCTTCAGATTGACCTCAGTGACACAAAGTGACCACATGAGGCAGCAGAGGACCAGCAGCTCCTGTGTCCCCACAGCTAAAATCACTGGTTTTCTCTGTGGGCTTTGGTGTGGGAGAGTGAGTGGTTTACAAACTTCAGTTTCCTGTTGAAAACTTCCATCTCACAGTGAGATAAAGACGTGAACACGTTCTGAAGATGTTTATGAGGTGAATGAGGCTGAAAGCCGTGTTTTAAAAACACTATTGTTTGAACGGTTCCTGTGACAAAGTAAAAATGACCAAATCTGTGCTTTTTAACGGCAGGAAATTGTGAAAACCTGTAAACATTCTCCCTAAACCACATCTGTAAGGCAGAAAATAAAACACTGGAACTGTCTTTAAAGCGGAAAAGTATTTGGTCGGTGATTCTCTCGACGCTCCCGGAGGAGAACCAGTGGGTTTGTACACGGAGAAACGTAATAAGGTGTATAACTTAGCCTGAGTGTATCGTCTCCTGTGGCTCCAGAGGAGCTTTAAAGTTTGAGAGAATAACAGTGAGGATGTCGTCATCATTTTCTTGGCTTTATGTTGGAGACTTTGAGTCTTTGCAGGAGTTTAGAGGATAACAGCAGGGCATGATCTTCTGAAAACTCTGTTCTCTTATAAACTAGAGATTTACTCGCTTGTTCAATTTCCACTAAAGAGCAAATCTTAATCTTTAATTATCTGATATTTTATCATCATCTTAATCAATGCTTTTTTTATTGTGATAACGTTATGGGCCATATTTACCGCCCAGTGAACTATTTAAATGAAACTTTTGTGACACAAAAGCCATATTTTGTCAGCAGTAAAGTTTTGTTATTTTCATTTTCGGGTCCTGCTACGATACATTTACAAACTGTGATGTTCAAAATGCACAATATACATCATCTTGTTCCCTCTCTTGCTGAAATGATTGCAGTCAGGATGAAATTGTATGTGGTATTATTGTACATACAGTCATTCCTTTAGATGGCAGCAGAAATCTACGTTGGTTGTTGGAGTAAAAAACGATCTTTGATTCAAAGGAAAGAACAAAACTACTCTATCTTCTTCTTCGTCTTCTAATTTCTGGCAAACCCCTGGATCAGAATCCTTCACGTGGAATGTGCAGCTTTCTTTAATGTGTTCCTTTTATGTCACGCACACTTGAATGTCTTTGATTCAAAGTGAGGGAAGAATAAAAAGCAGGTTTGTGAGTCTACAAAGAAAAGAAGAAAATCACTACAATACCAAATACCAGGCGTGGACAGACACAAAGTGCAGCAAACGACAAAGAACAACGAGCGAAAGCCATCAGTGAATTCCCTCAATTGGAAGACAACTGTCCACAGGTCGTCAGATTCAGTGGCTCTTGTAGCAGAAGAATCAACTTCAAACCAAGCTACGACAGAAATGGAAGGACAGTCTTTGCTGGAGACAGCAGCAGAGAAAGCTGTGTCTCAGCCTCAGTCTTCTGAGTCTGAAACTGAGGCTTCTGAGAACACGGGAAACTCTACTGAGGACACAGACACACAGGCTGAAGGGACGGGTCGTGTCGACCAATGTCCAGCTGCGTCTCAGTGTCCATTTCCTGTGTCAACCAAAGTTTCACCTGAAACAGAGACAAATGAGGCACAGGTTGCTGCGAACACCGGAAACTCAGCAGAGAGTGGCTATGCTCACCACATTCCAGCTATTAACTACCAATGCCCAGCTGGCTATTTCTACCAAAACCCAAATGACTTTGTCTTCATAGACCCAGCTCACTATTTGTATCAGAACCCGGCTGGTTATCTCCATCAAAACCCATTTGGCTGTATCTACCACAACCCGACTGACTTTGTCAACCAAAATCCAGTGGACTTTCTCCAGCAAAACCCGGCTGCTTGTATCTATCAAGATCCAACTGAATTTCCCTCCCAAAACCCAGCTAGCATGAGCAGCAGAGCGTCAGCCTCCAACAGGTACAAGGGACGGACCTTCAATACCTACAAGGGTCCGGCCCACAACACCAACGGTCTGGCCTCCCACACCTACAAGGGTCCAGCCTACAGTACCTACAATGGTCCAGTCCACAGTACCTACAAGGGTCCAGCCTACAGTAACACGTCCAAGGGTC
This sequence comes from Solea solea, assembly GCF_958295425.1. Taxonomy (NCBI): domain Eukaryota; kingdom Metazoa; phylum Chordata; class Actinopteri; order Pleuronectiformes; family Soleidae; genus Solea; species Solea solea. The sequence goes on from NC_081138.1 coordinate 31,695,723, forward strand.
CAGCCTACAAAAGCTACAGACGTCCATCTTTGAACGCCCACAGAGGTGCAGCCAACAAGAAAGACCCGAAAAAGAACATGCCACAAAACGCAACACAGGCCGTTTCAGTTTGTACCGAGTCAAACGAAGCAGGAGCGGCTGTGAAAACAGGAAACCAGTCTGCCGTCCAAACCAACGCGGCCACCGCGATTGAGATGAAGAGCATGTTCACAGTGACAGTGGAGGAACTTGCCAAGCTTGAGCTGAAAACAGAATCGGACAGAAAGAAGGACGAGTAGAAGGACAGACAGCACTACTGTCTTCAGGCGTGCAGAAGCGGCTCGTTTGGTGATACATCTGTTGCTTTTCCTATTTTAACCATGTCAAAGTCTTCACTGCTCACATCTGCCACCATTGACTCTTGTCAAGTGAAGAGTTTCACAAAAAAATTGAATAAAAATCCTGCTTTGTCTACCAAAACCCGACTGGTTGTATCTAACAAGATCCAAGTGAATTTACCAAATAAACCCCAGCGTCAGCCCCCAACTGCTACAAGGGCCCAACCTCTAATACCTATAGTGGTCCAGTCCAACCAACAAGAGACCTGTCGATCAATCAGTTTGACAGTTCGACCAAGACCCAACTAACACATAAAAGACTTATTTTAAAGCTACAAAGGTAAAAAATAGGATTATACACCTTAAGAAAACGCTGATGAACACCAGTAACAACTCTCCTTTCTTTGTTCTTTCTTTGTGAAGTGATTTCTGTTGCATTTCTCATCCACACGAGTGCCACAGGTCTGACGGATTCAAATCAAGTCAGTTTTGTAAAGCTGGGATTCGACTGCACGATATCTTTGTCTTCCACGATGGTCACGAGGTCAGATTAATTCATCACAGTGGCCCAGATTCTTACCGTGTCTTGTTCGTGGGGACTGGCAACACAAGTATGACCTCGGCCGATCATAGGTCATCAGGGAGGCGGGACAAGAAGTTGTGCAAGGATTCGAGGCAACCAAAGCGTTGTGGGCGCTGCTTGGGGTCTTTGTGGGCCCCGTGCCTGGGTGTCACACAGAGGACAGTATGGACTGTCTGTCCCTCAGAGAGCGAGACGCTCTCTTTGCCATGTTTATATGGAGATGTCAGACGAGGCCTGGGTGTCATGCAGCGTCCCAGACGCCAAATCTCTTCACTTGAATTCATCTTTGCTGATTCCGTTCATCGTTCCTGACGCTCATAATCAAATGGTTTGAAAATCAGCTTGTATTTGTGTCTGACCCCGGCATGCTCGTGTAATGACGATGGTGGTTTTCCCCGACAAACGTTTTTATCCATCACGGCAGGTCGAGCTGTGAGTGACACTATGAGGCCATATTAAATAGTTAAAATCTCCCCAGGTTCAGCCTCTCTAATCTTCCCTCCATAGTGCAGAATAATTAGAGACATTTTAAATGTCATCGAGGCATCAGCATGATGCTGTAATTAAAAAAGAAAAAGC
>NC_081138.1:31707201-31714701 GCF_958295425.1 Solea solea
GCAGGTACAAACACTCATTAATCCATACAGCGTGACGGGGGCCGGGATTTATGGAAATTAATCTCCCAGCTCCTCAGACAAAGCCCGCCCTCATTGGCTTTTATTGGTGCTGAACCCGTGTTTGACGCTCGCCGTTAATCTGAGGAAACGATCACAGAGCGAGTGATGGAGAGCAAACACGAGTGAAAAAGAATCTTTCAGTCAACAAATGAAGAGATGAACACAAGCAGGAGGGAAATTAAACAGGAACAAAGACAATTATGTGGATTTGATTTGAATAAGTGGACGAACAAGACGCTGACGTCTACTTTTATCACCGCGCCGTTAACTTTAAGAGACAAGGTCGTTGTAAATCAGTCGCACTCACATTGAAATACGGTGATTATGACACGTCAAACATGGCTGTTCAAACACACCATCACTCTTCAATAAGAACAATAATAACAATAATAATAATATGAATAAAAGCACGAGCTGACGTTAGAGGGAAAACGTTGTGAAAGAGTGGAAAACTGAAATTCCATTAAAAATCTCATTCATGGCTCAGGAAATGAAATTGATCTGCGCACAAACACATGAATTATTCACAAGTGCAAGATTGTAACGATTTAACATGAATAACACACACAGCTGATCAACGATCAATGACAGAAACACTGATCAACGATCAATGAAACACTGATAAACGATCAATGACAGAAACACTGATCAACGATCAATGACAGAAACACTGATAAACGATCAATGAAACACTGATCAACGATCAATGAAACACTGATCAACGATCAATGACAGAAACACTGATCAACAATCAATCAAACACTGATCAACGATCAATGAAACACTGATCAACGATCAATGACAGAAACACTGATCAACGATCAATGACAGAAACACTGATCAACGATCAATGACAGAAACACTGATCAACGATCAATGACAGAAACACTGATAAACGATCAATGACAGAAACACTGATCAACGATCAATGACAGAAACACTGATCAACGATCAATGACAGAAACACTGATCAACAATCAAACACTGATCAACGATCAATGACAGAAACACTGATCAACAATCAAACACTGATCAACGATCAATGACAGAAACACTGATCAACAATCAAACACTGATCAACGATCAATGACAGATTCATTGATTTTAAAATAATCATCACTTTCACACCTAAGCTTAGTTAAAATCAGAGTTTTCTTCTGATATTTGGTCGTAACGAGGAACAAAGAGACTTCGAGGAAATTCAGTGAAGTAAAAGTATAAAACATATATAACAACAACAACAATAACAACAACAACAATAATAATAATAATAATAACAATAACAACAACAATAATAATAAAAAGAACAAAGTTAAGTAACTTTGTTACATTTACAACGATGTTGCAGAGATTTAAAGTTTATTTTCTCCTGCTGTTACAGTCACAGCGCCACACACAGGCCTGGCATGAGAACTGCAGCTTCATCGTTTCATCACCTGTTTGTGTCCACACTCGCAAGTGTGTGTCCAGATTATTATTCACAACGTTAACTGCACACACACGCGCACACACACACACACACACACACACACACGTGCACACACACACAGGCTTGTCCTTCAAAGAACGATCACAGTGGAAGCTTCCTCTCTTTTTTTCTCTGTCCTGTTAAACTGAGTCTCCACTCAAATTAAAACCAGCACCGAGTGACAATTAGAGAGCGAGAGAGAGAGACAGAGAGAGAGACAGAGAGAGAGACAGACAGACAGAGAGAGAGAGAGAGAGAGACAGAGAGAGAGACAGACAGACAGAGAGAGAGAGACAGAGAGAGAGAGAGAGAGAGAGAATGAGATGGGATTACAGGGATAATGTGAGCAGATGGAAGGAGGTCGAGACTCCAGCAGGACTCTCCACTTCAAATGGATTAAAGGACTTCACTGAGCCACTGACGACCGAGCGGATACAGAGTTTCCTCAAACACACACACGCACACATGCACGCACACATGCACACACACACACACACACACACACACACACACACACACGCACACATGCACACATGCACACACACACACACACACACACACACACACACGCACACACACGCACACACTCCCTCCTCCTCACTGCCACCTGCTGCTCAGCCCGGAAATGAAAACTTGCTTTTGTCTTTTCATGCGACGCAATTAATCTGTGAATTCTGAGTTTAACTTTAATCCTGCTGTTTTATCTTTTCTTCTTTATTTCACTTTGTAGCACTAATACTCTTCTGCGTCAGACACACACACACACACACACACACACACAGAGTTTATCGTAACACGTGTCTATTGAAGTGCGACTCATGAAAACTCGTGATAAAGATCCGATCACTGTCAGCAGATCAGAGACTGATTTCCCCTCATGTCTAATCTTCAGTCACACTCGTGATGTCACTCATTATTCCACTGTGCATGTGGACGGATTTGTCTGGATTACACGTTTAAAAAGAACTGTTTCATAAAAGTGTTTTAAAACTGGAGAATAATAATTATTATAACAATAATAATAATAGTAATAATAACAATAATAATAATAATGATAGTAATAATAACAGTAATAATAATGGTAATAATAATAACAATAATAACAACAATGATGATAATGATAATAATATTTGAGACATACTTTTGTAAACCACTCACTCTCCCACACCAAACCTCATAGAGAAAATCAGTGATTTTAGCTGCGGGGACACAGGAGCTGCTGGTCCTCTGCTGCCTCGTGTGGTCACTTTGTGACACTGAGGTTAATTTGAACAAGGGATTTAAAAAGCCGAAATGACAAAATCAAACATTTGACCTTAGTGATGGAGGCAGCAGTGGATCAACAGCTCCTGTGTGTGTGTGTGTGTGTGTGTGTGTGTGTGTGTGTGATGTTAAAATCACTGATTTTCTCTGTGAGGTTTGGTGTTAAAAAAAAATCCAAAAATCAAAACAGAGTTTCAGAGATGAACAGAAATATCATTTAATATTTAATGTAAAGTGATGTATTTTATTTATAAGTGTTTTTGTTTTGAGCATCTTATATCTTTCTATATTTTAGGAGGCGTAAAAGAAAACATTACAAACACATAATTCAGCCTTCTATCATAAATGTAAACTCATTATTGAAGAGCGTCGTTTATGTTTGGAAATTGTAAAATGTTAAATACAGAGGTGAGTTAGAAGCTCTGTTCCATTAAAATAATTATTGTGATTATATATAATTGTTATTATATAATGAAGTAAATTGAGGATTATTCTTTGTTTTCCAACATTTTCAAGTTTGATTTTGTGGCATTGTTGTTAATATTCTACCTTATTGGGATTATTATTTATTCATTCATTCATTTTTCATGAAGTGACGACGTGTTGCTGTAAAATCCAACAGCAGTCGAGTTCCGACGTTTCCTGGAGGAGGAAGTCGCCACGGCTGCCACGGGAGGATTTAGTGTCGCACACTGCAGAATCAGAAAGTATCCTTCTTCTTTTTTTACCTCCATCAATACTAAAGTGTTTAAGATGGAAATTAATGTGACAAAAAGCCAAGTGTGCACGCAGCGGCTGTGAGTGTAAATGAGCGCCGCGTGCCAGCAGCAGCCTCAGCGTCTTTGCTGCACCGGGAACGTTCACTTTACTCAAACCAATAGGTCGCATTGATCGGGTCACTTCCTCTGCTGCGCGCTGTTAACTAGTCTTAATGGAACAAGGAGTGGAAGTGTCTCCTCCTCACAGACGACAAGCACATATACATACAGTATATATATACATATATATATATATACATATATATATATATATATACATACATACACACACACACACAGTATGTACAGAAGTCTTTTTCCTGAAGGAAACACGTAAAAACCACCGCAGGAACTTTCATGTCGTACAGAGTCGCTTAGGTTTTCATTTTTAAACTGTTTTCACCTTTAGGCTGCGATACGACATTTAGGCCGCGATACGATATTATCACGACATTTAGGCTGCAATACGATATTTAGGCCGCAATACGACATTTAGGCCACGATACGATATTATCATGACATTTAGGCCGCAATACGACATTTAGGCCACGATACGATATTATCACGACATTTAGGCCACGATACGACATTTAGGCCATGTTACGATATCATCACGAAATTTAGGCCGCGATACGATATTTAGGCCGCAATATGACATTTAGGCCACGATACGATATTATCACGACATTTAGGCTGCAATACGATATTTAGGCCGCAATACGACATTTAGGCCACGATACGATATTATCATGACATTTAGGCCGCAATACGACATTTAGGCCACGATACGATATTATCACGACATTTAGGCCACGATACGACATTTAGGCCGTGTTACGATATTATCACGAAATTTAGGCCGCGATACGATATTTAGGCCGCAATATGACATTTAGGCCACGATACGATATTATCACGACATTTGGGGCCGCGATACAATATTATCATGACATTTAGCTCACGATACAATATTTAGGCCGCAATACGATATTATGATGACATTTAGGCCGCGCTACGATATTATCACGACATTTAGGCCGCGATACGTCATTTAGGCCGCAATACGACATTTAGGCCATGATACAATATTATCACAACATTTAGACCGCGATACAATATTTAGGCCACAACACAATATTATCACGACATTTAGCTCACAATACGATATTTAGGCCACAATACGATATTATCACAACATTTAGGCCACGATACGATATTATCATGTCATTTAGCTCACAATATAATATTTAGGCCGCAATACAATATTATCACGACATTTAGGCCACAATACGATATTATCACGTCATTTAGCTCACGATACAATATTTAGGTCGCGATACAATATTATCACGACATTTAGGCCACTTTGCAACATTTAGGCCACTATACGACATTTTAGGCACACTGTTCTGCAGGAATCACTCCTCCTTTACTGGGCAGGTCGGGGAACTACTGTGGCCCCTGCGTACCACAAAGGTTGTTCATTTTCATTAGCAGAGTGAGCTCACTGTGGCTGGTTTGTCCATTAAAGGCTGCCATAGAAACAACTCTGTGGTTCCAGACTCTTCCCTGAAGTCCACTAAGAAGAGTCAATGAAAACCAAATACACTGATACAAACAGACGTATGGGAAATAAATGTAATTTCTGCCAATAAAGCCTTTTAAATGTTCCACACTGCACCTTTCAAGTTCCTGTGGTACTTTGATTATGTTTCATGTGTTCACCTGTGCATTAATGAACATGTTTAACTCTCGCTCTGCTGCTCTGCTCTCACTCTGCTTTATCCGCTGGTGATAATTAACCTGTTAATGCAGCTGCTGTAGAGCAGCCGCATCTCTGCTGACACCTGAGCATCTGTTAGTGCCGGCAGCAGCAGCAGCAGCAGAAGAAGAAGAAACAGCAGCAGCAGCAGAAGAAGAAGAAACAGCAGCAGCAGCAGCAGCAGCAGAAGAAGAAACAACAGCAGCAGAAGAAGAATATAATTTGAATATTTAAAAAATCAATAATAATCAAATGTTGTCATGGTACACAGTTCCTAGCCATGCGACCATCAGCGACAGTGTTGCCACAGAGGCATTATTATCATTATTATTATCATTATTATTATTATCAATATTAATAAAATAATGATGCAACAGTCACCGCACATTTCATAGACATAGATATACACTACCAGTCAAAGGTTTGGACACACCTTTCCTTTAACTTGAATGAAGAAGTGTGTTCAAACCTTTGTTGTAATTCTCAAAACGAAGATTGACAGCACTAGTATCAATACTTCACAAATACTTCATCATCAATACTTCAGTAAAAAATCCTTCGTCAATATTTCATCATCAATACTTCAGTATCAATACTTCATCAATATTTCATCATCAATACTTCACCAATATTTCATCATCAATACCTCATCAATATTTCATCATCAATACTTCAGTATCAACACCTCATCAATACTTCAGTATCAATACTTCACCAATATTTCATCATCAATACTTCAGTATCAATACTTGACCAATATTTCATCATCAATACTTCACCAATATTTCATCACCAATACTTCAGTATCAAAACTTCAGTATCAATACTTCATCAATACCTCATCAATATTTCATCATCAATACTTCAGTGTCAATACTTCACCAATATTTCATCATCAATACTTCATCAATACTTCACCAATATTTCATCATCAATACTTCCCCAATATTTCATCAATACTTCAGTATCAATACTTCACCAATACTTCATCATCAATACTTCTGTAAAAATTTACATTATTTTAAGTTAGTGTTTCTTTAAGATCTCAGGGGGCCCCTGATCGCCCCCCCCCCCCCCCCATGTTGTAGCGCCCCTGTCAGCGAAGAAAAACTTTGATACAAATATTTTCTCTGCGCGCGCTTTTACGCACAAAAACCAAGCCCGTTCACTCTCACACACACACACACACACACACGCGCTCACCTCGTTTATCCTGAACTTTGACCCTGAGCTCCAGCAGCGGCTCCGTCTCTCTGTCCAGCCGCCGTGAAATGACTAAATCCCCGCTGTCGCGGCTCACGCTCACCGGTGAACTCTCCGCGTCAGGCTCCACCAGCTCGAAGGCGGCGGACTGAAACCTCACCGGGTTCAGGTTCATCACCACAGACCCGATCCCCGCGTCCTCCGATACGTTAATGAGAACCGTACTGTCCGAGTCCAGCACGGACCTGGACCTCCGCGCTACCGCTGCTTTCACCTGCTGCGGGTTCGGTTTCCGTGCCATCACCACCGGTCTCTGTCTGGGATAAATCTCCACGGACACGCTCTGACTCGTGCGCGGCGGCCACCCACGGTCCCGGGCAAACACCTGGAACCGGATCGGCTCCTCCAGCCCCAGGATGGAGTCCACCAGCAGGATCTCACCGGTTTTGGGGACCGCGTAGAAAGTCCCGTTTTTTGGCTCCACGAAGTAGATGAGCTCCGCGTTCTTGCCGCTGTCGTCGTCGCGCGCGGTGACCGCGTAGACGGCGGTGCGCAGCGCCGTGGCATCGTCCACGCTCAGCTTCACGTCCGCGCCGGGGAAGGTGGGCTGGTGGTCGTTGGTGTCCAGGACGTCCACTCTGATGGACGCAACTTCCGCAACCACCGCGCACTCCTCGTCCTCTTCCCGGGAAGGTCCCGCCGCCGCCGCCGCTGCTGCCGCGCTCCGTCCGCAACACAGACCCAGAACCAGCGCGTACTGGGCGCGTTCCTCCCGGTCCAGAACTGCACATGTTTTCAGTAAAACGTGACCCCGGTTGTGATGCGCAAACACTCGGAAATTCCCGCTGCCGTCACCGAGGAGTTTAAAGTGCGGTGCCGCTTGTGCCGCTCGTGTCGCGGTGCCGCATCCGTCAGCGCCGCACAGTCTCTGCGAGTTGAAGCGTTTTACCGGGACGCTCAGTCCGTTCACTCGGGATCCCGGGGGC
>NC_081138.1:31722201-31724701 GCF_958295425.1 Solea solea
TTAATCCCACAGATTGTGAGAGGTGCAGAAACAGAATAATGAGTCCAGCCCTCAGCAGGCATGGACGTGGTCTCCAGAGGTTGGACCACGTCCGTCTGCGACCGTGGACACAAAGTTACCACAGCAGGAAAACAAGTGTTGTTTCATTTCAAATCATTTCTGTTCACAGGGGATGAAACATGTCAATGAAACCATGAACCACGGCTGTAAACTTTTAATGTACACACGTGTTTGACCTCATCAAAGGCAGCGACATTTAGGAAAGGCAACGATAAAAGTCTCTGTGAGACAACTTAACAAAATCTTTGTCCACCGCTCACTCTCCCACACCAAAGCCCACAGACAAAACCAGTGAGTTGAGCTGGTGGGAACTCTGATGTGAATGTTAAAGCTTCATTCAGCCGTGTTCTCTGTGGCTTTGAGCTTCACCTGCTCACGACCGGGGATTAAACGCTCTTGTTCAAGGTCTAAAGGAGGAGGAGCCGAAACCTTTCAAATTCTAACATGTGCGTTTGTACTGTAGCACTTTACAAAACGCTCTTAAATCTTCAAATATTTAACATGTTCAAATTAAAAAAAATCATAAATATCTGCTGAATAAGAAGAGGGAGATAAACGGGAGATATACGGGAGAGTATCAGGTCCTTCTCAACTTCTGTAGGAGGCGCTGACGAGCACGGCGAAAACAGAACCCGAAAAAATGAAATGGTGTAAAAACAGAGGCTTTTTAAAAAGACATGAATGAGTGAATGTGATACTCTTGAGTGAATGAGATACTCTGAGTGAATGAGTGAATGTGATACTCTTGAGTGAATGAGATACTCTGAGTGAATGAGTGAATGTAATACTCTTGAGTGAATGAGATACTCTGAGTGAATGAGTGAATGTGATACTCTTGAGTAAATGAGATACTCTGAGTGAATGAGTGAATGTGATACTCTTGAGTAAATGAGATACTCTGAGTGAATGAGTGAATGTGATACTCTTGAGTGAATGAGATACTCTGAGTGAATGAGTGAATGTGATACTCTTGAGTGAATGAGATACTCTGAGTGAATGAGTGAATGTGATACTCTTGAGTGAATGAGATACTCTGAGTGAATGAGTGAATGTGATACTCTTGAATGAGTGAGTAAATGTGATACTCTTGAGTGAGTGAGTGAATGTGATACTCTTGAGTGAATGTGATACTCTTGAGTGAATGAGTGAATGTGATACTCTTGAATGAGTGAGTAAATGTGATACTCTTGAGTGAGTGAGTGAATGTGATACTCTTGAGTGAATGTGATACTCTTGAGTGAATGTGATACTCTTGAGTGAATGAGTGAATGTGATACTCTTGAGTGAATGAGTGAATGTGATACTCGTGAGTGAATGTAATACTCGTGAGTGAATGAGTGAATGTAATACTCTTGAGTGAATGAGTGAATGTGATACTCTTGAGTGAATGAGTGAATGTGATACTCGTGAGTGAATGTAATACTCGTGAGTGAATGAGTGAATGTAATACTCTTGAGTGAATAACTGCCACATATGGAAAAGTGAGAGTTATCTTGGAAAAAGGAGCAGAAGAACATTCTACAGCCATAAAATCTCAAGAAATCCAGATTATCGTGATGCTCATACAGTGAGAGGATTAAACAGTGAAAAATCAAAGCGAACTATGGACACATGAATGAATGAATGAGTGAGTTATTAGATGATATAATCTCACACCTGATGGAACCTGAGTGAGTCTTCAGAGGATCGTCCTGGACGCAGATAAAAGTGAACTGTGCTGTCAGTTCACCGGGGACTCACTGTCTCTGTCTCACTCTCTGTCTGTCTCTCTCTCTGTCTGTCTGTCTGTCTCTAATAGAGAATCATAATTGTGAAAGTGTCCGTCGTCATATTTCAGAGAGCAGAAGATAAACTCACGGGTACAGTTCTGTTTTTGTTGCCTCTTAATAATTCATGACAAACCAATACATTCATTTTCCGGCCTCTGTTCAATATTTAAGTCGACGCGTCTGCTTCAGTTTCAGCTCGACGACAACGAGAGGACAATAACACAAAGATTCCACCGTGTGGAAAATAACACATTTATCAAGAGGTTCAGGTTTTAACCACGTTACAAAATCTACGTCACATGTTCACCACTCACTCTCCTACACCAAAGTCCAGAGAGAAAATCAGTGATTTTAACATACTCTGTGTGTGTGTGTGTGTGTGTGTGTGTGGGAGAGTGAGTGGTGGTGATTTGGGGTCATGTGACTTTATTTTTAATTTTGCGTATTTTTTTTTGTAATTTCACTCTAAAGAAAAAGCAACACGGACACTTCTGAGGAGCTGGATCTGGGGTCACTGAGCTCCCAAGTTTTTCCCTCATCATCACCATCATCATCATCATCATCGTCGTCGTCTCTGCTTTGATGGGATCATTGTTCTGCCTAAGTGACTCCGTTTGCGCCAATTAGCCTTGGCCACATGCGAGAGCTCGTCTCTTATTTTCCTCTGTGAA
>NC_081138.1:31729701-31757201 GCF_958295425.1 Solea solea
ATGTTAATTTCATACAGTCTATGGTTAATTTCATCAGGAGGAAACGTGCAGCTTCAGAGCCTCTGAAACAGCAGTAGCACACACACACACACACACACACACACACACACACTGTGATCTACATGCATCCAACACGCAGAGACCACATGATCACAACAGGCGCTGCTGGATAGAAGCGCTTATATCAGAGATTTTAGAGGCGTTTTTCTGGCTGATATCGGACCAACATCCGATATCAATATCGGATCAGGATTTTCTCTATGGGGTTTGGTGTGGGAGAGTGAGTGGTTTACAAATGCCAGTTATTGTTAGAAAAGTCTGTCTCACAGTGAGATAAAGACGTGATCATGTGACGTAGACATCGTAGACTTAAAAATCCACGTTTCAACACTGGTCATGACAGACGTGTGACATGAAGTGAAGCTGAGATCACCTGACTCTACTGTCTGTGTCGTCGCCCTGCTGTCGTTTCCTTTCAAACCACTTTGTTGACTCACAGAGGAGGAAGATGAACTCCATCACTGCGGTGAGAAAAACAGTCTGTGACCACAGTGACTCACCGAGTCTCTCTCTGTGTGTGTGTGTGTGTGTGTGTGTGTGTGTGTGTGAGTGTGAGTTTGAAGCCTAAAACATGTCAACAGCTTCTCCATGAATCCAGTTTTTCTCCATCAAACAGTGAAAGTGTGAAAATGACAAATTGGTTCTGGTTCTGGTTATTATTCAACAGTAAAAGCAGAGGAGGATTTTGTCTGGAGTATTTGTTGAGGTTCGGTCACAGAATTGAGTTAACTAGAGCTCTTATTAACAACAGGCTGCAGATGCAGAAGAAGCCTGAGAGCATGTTATTCTGTTCTGGATAACAATGTACGTATACATACATACAATTATACATATATGTATATATGTATATATATATACATATATATATATATATATATATGTATATATATATACATATATGTATATATATATATATACATATATTTACAGGTGCAGATTACACATAATATGAGGTGTAAATTAGGTCTCAGGAGCTCAGGAAGCAGATTCAGAATCAGGTTCTTGTGAAATTCATTAGCCTCTGTGTGTGTGTGTGTGTGTGCGTGTCTCAGCCTGTTGTCCTGAGTGGACGAGTACTGGAGACATTGTTCAATCAGCATCTCATTAAAATAAAAGCAGTGACACACACATGGTCTCCAGCTCTTTGGCTCTGGACTCTTGAAGAGGTCATTTTTTTTTCTCTGTTTTCCTCGTCACAGTGAAGCAGATGTTGAACGCAGAGTCTCGTGTTCTCCTGATTATTCATGGAAATAAACCCCAACAACCACTGATCGACTGTAATTCACACTCACACCACCGGCCTTGAGTCGGTGAGGTCATGTGACCAAGCATGCAATCATGTGAGAGAGACGATCTAAAGACAGAGGGTCTAAGGACAGAAGGTCTAAAGACAGGGTCTAAGGACAGAGGGTCTAAGGACAGAAGGTCTAAGGACAGAAGGTCTAAAGACAGAGGGTCTAAAGACAGAAGGTCTAAAGACAGGGTCTAAGGACAGAGGGTCTAAGGACAGAAGGTCTAAGGACAGAAGGTCTGAAGACAGAAGGTCTAAAGACAGAAGGTCTAAAGACAGAGGGTCTGAAGACAGAGGGTCTAAGGACAAAGGGTAGACCTCTCCAAAAATACTCATTGTGTTTGTGATGTTGTTCTTAATAAATAAAATTGAATAGATTTAGCAAATGTTGCCCCGTGTGGTCATGTGCTAAATGAATAGGAATAATTGTGTTACCATGTTGATGGTTTGACTCACAGCAGCACAGAGGCCGTGATTATTGCTCCACATGCTTCAACCAAGAAATATGCTCTGTTTGTGTTTGGATGAACGGGCAGAGGCAGCGCCGCAGCTGCTGTGATTGCTTTTTTGTTTTCGTGCTCTTCCGTCTGGAAATGTATTGAACACTCGATGCATGACGACGCCGATCAACTACAGCAACAGTCACAGAATCACTGTAGAGGCTGCAACAGTCTCTGTCTCTGTCACTTCAGTGTCTGAAATCCAACGTTCAGAGTGTCCTCAGCGATACAGAGTGACCACACGAGGCAGCAGAGGACCAGCAGCTCCTGTGTCCCCACGAGCTACAATCCCTGATTTTCTTTATGGACTTTGGTGCGGGAGAGTGAGTGCTTTACAAATCGTACTTCACATTAACCTGATCTATCACTCAAATAGTGTCACAACTATACAATTGTCTGTATACTCGTTCCCTCCACTTTCCAAACACACACAGAGCGATATGCATGCACATCACACACACACACATATCATATAGCGCAGGAAAGAGCCAACACAAACACTCCCACTCCTCACAGCTGGTGCACAAAGCGCTGCTCTTCAGTACATGCACTCTTTGTCACTTCCTATTTCACCGCTGCTCGGTTTAATCTCGGCCTGAGGTGCAGGATGGATTAAATCCACTCGAATTTTCCCTCTCGCTTTGCTGTTTATCTGCAACACAAACGCAGAGGGGCATTTTTCAAATGTGCAGGCCGTGTAGGCGAAACCCTCTCCCCCCTCTCACTCTATGAATGTATTTCACATCAGTGAAAACAGGCACGGCGCTCCATGTTTATGATGCAGAGTCACACACGGTGTCAAAAGTACATCTTGTGATGCAGTTACACCTTGAAAAGTGTCTATACATCACTCCTGCAGCCCGATCTCCTGCTCGGACAGTAAAATCCCATCGTTTATTCATTTAAAGTCCCCGTAAAGCAGTAAAAAAAAAATGTGTTCCAAGTTTATTACACTATAAAAATGTGCTATTGCCAAATTTTGATGATTATAAAATACACTGTTTATAAAAATAAAAATGCTCTGAAACACTGGGGGCGTGTCCACCAGACCTCAGGTCCAAACGTTATGAAATGAAAAACATTTTCATCGTTGGCTTCGGTCGGACATACTTGAGCATTCTCTGACCAAACAAGTCATCGATTAATTGATTATCAGCAGCTGAAACGAGTTTCCTCTGCGGGGTGTTCAGACTCAGGAGGAGCTCGGACATCCGGGAGGGCCTTCGAGGAGAACCGCTGCTCCCCCACGCTGAGAGGAGCCCGCTGAGGTGGTCCAGGCATCTGATCGGCCATGGTTCACTGCCGGAAAAGGGTGGATTGCCCACTCCGGGTCGGAGGTTGGGTGGGAGAGGTCCTGCCTCAAGTGGAGGAGTTTAAGTATCTCAGGGTCTCGTTCACAAGTGAGGGAAGGCCGGAGGAGCAGGAGATCGACAGGCGGATCAGGACTCCACCAGTCTGGAGCTGGAAACTCTCGATTTACCGGTCGATCTACGCTGCAACCCTCACTTATGAGTCATGAGCTGTGTGTAGTGACCGAAAGAACGAGATCGCCGCGATGAGTTTCCTCCTCCTCTCCAGTAGAACTGCTGCTCATCCACATCAAGAAGACCTGGCCTAGGATGCTTCCCTGAGGAGGTGTTCCAGGCACATCCTTCTGGAAGGAGAGTTCAGGGGCGGACACAGGATTCGGCTGGCCTGGAAACGCCTTAGGATCCCCGGAGGAGCTGGCAGAGGTGATCTGGACTTCCTTTCTAAGGCTGCTGCCCCCGCGACCCAGACCCAGATAAACCCAAGACAACAGAGCAGTGATACTGTATATATCCATATAATGTGAGATAAGAGTTCTGACCCAGTCCTAATATACTCCCTCACTCACTCACTCACTCACTCACTCATCTTCCACTGCTGTATCCTCCACATGAGGGTTCTCATATACGCTGCACATCTGAAACCATTTTACTTGGAAATACAGTTTCACTGAATATTACATTTCCTGGACGTTAGCGCGGCGTTAGTGAGCGACAGACAGAACTTTAATAAACACGATCGTCTCAGGAGGTCGAGGTAGTGGAGAGTTGTCAGAATGTTATTCTCGACAAACTCACACTTTCACTGCACTGCTGCTCATTATGTCCATGTGTGTGTGTGTGTGTGTGTGTGTTCAGTGACAGGTTTAAGAACAGGTCGTCGTTCTAAAAAAAGAAAAGTGAACAATAGCTGTTTACTGTTTGTCATCAGATTGTGTGTCTGTGGATGTTTTGCTGCCTCTGCCATGAAAGCCGTTACTCGGCGTCCTCACGTCCAAAAGTGTCGTCGTGAATAAACCGGTTCTTCAGTGAACGTCTGCATCTGTTTGATTTCTGTCATAGTTCAGTAAAATGTGATGAGGCGTCAACGCGGGGTCTTTTATTCTGAAAAAATAAACCGACATCCTCTCCCGCTCGTGCTGAACTCCACTGCAGCGTCCGCCAGAAACCACCTCATCTTTCAAAATAAGAGCCGCTGACTTCTTACTACTTCCTGTGTAGTCCTTTTCGTGTTACTCTCTGCGATAAAAAACAACAACTTACAGTCGATATTCTTACGTTTTTATTACATCTGTGTTCTTGGCTCCTCCCACATTTTTATTTTTTGCTGAACTGACATCAAACTGCAGACGAACCCTAACACCGATGTGCTTGAATTATTAAAAACCTGAGCTCATGTTTGACTGTAAATGCGTCATAAATCTTTAATGCTCGTGTCCTCGTAGATTAAATGTGTCACGTGTCAGACTTTTATCTCTGATGAATGAATGAATGAATGAGTGAGTGGGCGGCGTTTTTACTGTGACCTTCAGGTCAGTGGAGAAAAATGTCATCATTAACCACCAGGATTTCACAAAGACTGTGGATGACGTCTGCTTTAACGTACACGAAACCTCGGGAAACTGCGATAACGCCTCAGTCACACACCCACAGTGTGTCGCCATTTTGGCTCAATTGAAAGTCGTCGTTTCACTTCAATTGTGACCAGAACATAGTAACAAACGGTCGTACTTGGCCGTACACTGAGCGATCTAAGCGCGTGTGAGAGCTGCTGCAGTCGCGGGGGGAAAGCGAGGGTCCGTCCACGCCTGCGAGAACTAAAGTTAAAGGACTGTCATTGTGACAAACGAGGGGAAACGAGAGTGAAAGCAGAAATGTACGGATTGTTTCTTTAAACACAACAGGCAGCAGAGTAATCACAAAAAGGATCAAAGATAAATGAGCAAATGTTTAATCTGATTCATATTTTCCAACATCAGAAGATTAAAAGGAAAGCAGATCTTTCTGAGTCACAGTGAATTACAGGAGCGTGACGACGAACCACAGTCTGTTTATTTCAGACTTTAATGTCACAGCCGCTCTGTCTGTGAACGCTGTTCACTGTTGTTTCAAAAACTCCTCTCAAATTCACAATGATGTTTCAAATGTAAGAGAACGATGGTAAAACTGATCACGTCACATGATCATGTGTGTGAGTGAGTGAGTGAGTGGTTTATAAAGTCTGTCTCACCGTGATCATGTGACGTAGATGTCGCAGATTTAATTATTTAAGTCTTTTGTTCAGAGTAAAACATTGTTAAGCTTGAAAAGCAAAGTCTGCAAATAACAAATAAGTGTTTTTTTCATGTACTCATAGTGGAGCGTGGAGCGTAACTCTCTGTACAACAGAGATTCAGTACTCGCGACTGAAGCTCCAGTGAGGTTCAGGACGCGTGCGCTGATTATTTACCTTCACGCTGTGAGACTTTCTCGTCTCTTTGTTGGACGCAGGTGTATCGTGGTCACGCGGCGGAACACGGATGAATCTCCCTGTGATGAGTGAGACATCACGAGCGTCAGCGGCCCGTGTAACGACATCATCTGTTTCCCTGATTGATTCATTCCAGATTAAACGCGCCTGTGAAATTAGAGCTTCTTAAGCGGCGTCGCTGCTACTTTAGAGGAATACAGATGAGAGACTGTGATCAGAGAAGGAAACATACGGGGAAACTTATTTGCATATCCACAGACGTGTGTACGCTCTTCATAGTGGATGAAGTTTCTGAAGTTTCTACAGTTTCTGTAGCGAGAACCAGGACAAACATGGCTGGATTTTTACCACATGAAAGCGACGCCTGCGTCAGTCTGCGGAGTTTTTAATACACGTTCACTGCTTTGTTCCATCCTCAGACAGACAAACAGACACACACCAAACCTCATAGAGAAAATCACTGATTTTAGCTGCGGGTCCTCTGCTGCCTCATGTGGTCACTCTGTGTCACTGAGTTAAGTCTAAATGAAATATTTTAAAAACCGAATTTTACAAAATCAGACATTAGAACTTAGTGATGGAGGCAGCGGTGATCAACAACTCCTGTGTGTGTTAAAATCACTGGTTTTCTCTGTGGGCTTTGGTGTGGGAGAGTGAGAGTTTCCTCCCAGTGAGATAAAGACGTGATCATGTGACGTAGATGTCGTTGTCTTAAACTGACGTGGACTTTGCGTCCACCAGCATGTGACTGCATCACCCCGGCAGTCACGGCTCCTAAACTGTAATGTTTCTGTTTTTCATGCATTCACTGAACTACTTTTACGACGCTCGTTACGCGTCAGTGACTGATTTCCCTTGTTTTCACGTACAGCAGGGGGCGCAATCAGGACTGACCGTGTGTCAGTACCTCGTACAACCACTTGGTAAAAACAGTTCAGATCTATCCTGATTTCATTTCCTGACGCTTCCAAGAAGTAAGAAAATGAATGAATTGGTGTTTTCATTATCTAAAAAGCTTCTCTTTAACAACCAACGTCTTTATTGCTTTCCATGAAATAAAGCAGTGTGTACCATCAGCTAATTAAACCCTACGTTTTCCTCACTAAAGCTCTGTCTTTCCCCTCAGTCTCACTCCTGCAGCTCCGGGGAAGACTCGCTCGGCGTTTGCCGTGACAAACACAAACAGCCATTCTACCAGCAATCACTTCCACGTTCCCTCTGGTCTTTAATCCTAAAACGTTCGGTTCCAACAATCATTCAGTCCTGCACCACTGCTCCACCACACACACACGTACATGTACACACAGTATATATACATATATATATATATATACACATGTATATATACACAGTAATGATGATGTTCATCATTTCCACGTTTGATAAACACTGATTAACACTTTTTTCAACATTTAATAAACCAAACAACCCATCGATCAAGAGTCGACACAAACTAAATAAGACAAAAGTTTTCTCGTATGAAGGTAGTTTTATGAAAGAAAATCAATGTGTTATTGATTATTTCTTGATCAGTGAAGGTCACTTTCACGTCTCTACGAGACTAGAACTGCAACCGCTTATCCATGACCAAAATAATTGCCTGCTATTTGGATAAACAATTCAGGTGTTATTTTCAAACACTTCAAACCACTTTCTGTCATTTTTCAGCTTCTTTAATGTGAATATTTTCTACTTTCTGTCATTTTTCAGCTTCTTAAATGTGAATATTTTCTACTTTCTGTCATTTTTCAGCTTCTTAAATGTGAATATTTTCTACTTTCTGTAATTTTTCAGCTTCTTAAATGTGAATATTTTCTACTTTCTGTCATTTTTCAGCTTCTTAAATGTTTAGGTTTTGGGCAAAAACAAGACATTTGAGAAAATCAACGTTTCTAGGTTTGGGAAAACAAATCAATATTTTTCACCATTTTAGGGACAAAACAACTAATCGACTAATCAAACTTTAATCTCATAAATTTACAACTTTTTTCTTGTAAATTTACGACTTAAATCTCGTAAATTAAGACTTTATTCTGACGATTTTAATCTCGTAAATTTACGATTTTAACAGTGTAGATTAAGATTTTATTCTCACAACTTTAATCTCATAAATTTAGTGAATTTTTCGTTTTGTCAATGTGGCCCTACTACTCTGTCGTTATTATTCTGGTTATTCCAGAAAACAGAATTAGTTAAACTCAGAGTGAGTTAAAAACAGAATGGGAACATTTGATTTGTGTGTGTGTGTGTGTGTGTGTGTGTGTGTGTGTTTAGTTTACACCCCTCAGTGTGTTCACATGAGACAAACACAGTCAGAGCTTTGATTCCACTGTATTTGTGTCCTGGAGGCTTTTTCTACCTGTTTCACAATCTCTCTGTTTATCAGACCAAGATGCTGCTGCTTATAGATGCTGCTGCTGCTGCTGCTGAGGCAAAGAGATAAAGTCCCGAACACAACACACTCCAGTTTCCTCATCCTCCCAGCATCTCTGTCAACAGCCAGACCCAATAATACAGAGTACACACACACAGACACACACACACAGACACACACACACACACACACACACACACACACACGCCTCCTGCTGAGTGTTTGGTGGTTTCCTGGTGATGTGTCAGACGCACATACAGGTTTGAGATGTGAGAGAGACAGACAGACAGACAGACAGACAGAGAGAGAGAGAGAGAGAGAGAGAGACAGAGACAGAGAGAGACAGAGAGAGAGAGAAGGTAAATGAAAGACAGAGGAGACAAACTCAGCGTCTCAGTGTCTCTGTGTGTCCGTCCTTCACTGCCGTGTACAGAGCAGAGTCTGAAGTCTCAGCTCTTCACAACACCAGTCGCCTCACAATCACAGACAAGAGGAAAACGTCTGCTCTCCATCACGAGTGAGTCAGGATCAACGTTGCAAAGCGGAAAAAAATCATCTTTTGAAGATTGTGAAGTTGAATATAGTTGTTAAATAATATATTTTATAATATATTAAATAATATAATTCTAGAAACTGAAGTTAGTAAAACACTCACTCTCACACACCAAAGTCCATAGAGAAAATCAGTGATTTTAGCTGCGGGGACACAGGAGCTGCTGGTCCTCTGCTGCCTCGTGTGGTCACTTTGTGTCACTGAGGTCAGTCCAAATTTAAGATTTAAATACCGAATTTTACAAAATAAGACATAAGAACTTAGCGATGGAGGCAGCAGTGGATCAGCAGCTCCTGTGTGTGTGTGTGTGTGTGTGTGTGTGCGATGTTAAAATCACTGGTTTTCTCTGTGGACTTTGGTGTGGGAGAGTGAGTGGTTTACCGTGTGTTGAGCCGTTGGTCACAGACTGTTGTCAGAGGCAGGAATGTTCCAGAACACAGAGGAAACAAAGACGGAGGAGAGTTTTCTCTCATCGGTCCGTGTTGAACTCAAGTTATCAGCAAACGCAGGAGAAACAAGTCTTTGATAAATCCGAGTTTTATAACCTCCTGCCCTCCTCACCCCCCCCCCCCCCCCCATTCAACATTGATTCAGCTCAATTATTTATCTCTCGCTCACACACACACACACACACACACACACACACACACACGAGGGTGTGATGCATTAAAACTGTTAAAGAGAAAGAAAAAGCTGCTTCTTCGATGAAGACGACGAGTAAATCAGCGATGAAGACAACAAGGAAGTCAGCGATGAAGACGGCAAGGAAGTCAGAGATGAAGACGACGAGGAAGTCAGAGATGAAGACGACAAGGAAGTCAGCGATGAAGACGGCAAGGAAGTCAGAGATGAAGACGACGAGGAAGTCAGAGATGAAGACGACGAGGAAGTCAGCGATGAAGACGACAAGGAAGTCAGAGATGAAGACGGCAAGGAAGTCAGAGATGAAGATGACGAGGAAGTCAGCGATGAAGACGGCGAGGAAGTCAGCGATGAAGACGACGAGGAAGTCGGCGATGAAGACGATGAGGGAGTCGGCGATGAAGGCGACGATGAAGTCGGTGGAAGTGGTCGAGGCGTCACAGATTGTCCAAATGCTTGTTTTGATTTGACGAGCAGGACATTTCCAGAGATGTGACATAATGTCCATCACGTGTTTAGAGGGAACCACACTAAGACCTTATGGTCACATTGAAATCATGTAACGATAACTCAGTGTGAACATTTGAAAGTGAGCAGAGATATTTTTAGGACTTTTTTGTTGTGACACAAACAAAGACTTGAGTGATGTGTGAATGGGGACAGTGAGACGAGGCGGGACGAGGCGAGACGAGGCGAGACGAGGCGAGACGAGGCGGGACGAGGCGGGACGAGGCGGGACGAGGCGGGACGAGGCAGGAGCTGCTCAGTCATGTGAAGTCCTTCCAAACAGGAGCGCGTCCAGATGTTTGTGTGCCAGAGAGCAGTAAAGGTAGAAGACAACCATCTGTCACTGACAATATTAGTTTCCCTCGCAGCCGCGGCAACATTTCCACCAGACTTATTACTTATAAATGTAATTGCTGTGTGATTGATAAGTCACTCTAATCCTAAACCATGACCTCACTCCTTTTCTTCAACCCTCCAAACTTAGAAACATCCTCGTCATTGATGATGGAAGCGTCTGAAGATGAAGTGTAATCTGGTTTTTACTGTTTAATGTTTCATGTCCACTGAGTAAGAAGCAGTGACATGTGACAGTGGGTGGGGCCAAGTATTACGCAGCAAGACAACGCGTTACAAATAAGATTTTGTAATGTTATACTTTATGATGATACGTAACACGTGACCATGAAGTCGCGTTGAAAAGGTAGAAAATGACGGGTTAGCAACGCGATGGCCAATCAGCATTGAGGTTCTTCAGCTTCTTAAACGTGAATATGTTTCTTTGCTCCATAAAAACGAAGAAATCATTCAAACTGAATGATTTGACTCTGTGGACGTCATCATTTCCAGGTTTGACAAACACTGAGCAATATTTTCTTGAATAGATTATAACATGTGTTCATGTTTCACTGCTTTGTTCTGTGAACACGTCTGAAACCGTCGTGACTTATCAGAGATCAGAGATCAGTGATCAGTGATCAGAGATCAGAGATCAGAGATCAGTGATCAACACCTTTGTAGTGAATGTTAAACACACACACACACACACAGCTCTCACACTGGAGGCAATCAACTTCTCTGAGCCTTTGGCACAAACGTTAACACTCGTCTCATCAATCTGGGATCCTAATGTCTACCTCTGTGTGTGTGTGTGTGTGTGTGAGCTTGTCAGCGTCTTATCTTAATGCAACTAGACCAGAGGTCTGATGGGAGGATCTACAAAAACAAAGAGACTTATAATGAATAATGCAGGGCGGGTGTACACACACACACACACACACACACAGAGAGGGAAAAGACATCAGGGGTCCCCAGCCTGTGTCTGCGTGCGTGTGTGTGTTATAGAGTTATAATGTATCAAAGTACAAATACTTTGTTCCTGTACTTAAGTACAAAATTCACTAATCTGTATTTTACCCATTTATATTTCTCACAACTTTAACTTTTAAACTTACTTTACTTTTAAATTGTGTACTTTTACTACATTTCCTACATAAATTGTGTACTTTTACTACATTTCCTCCATAAATTGTGTACTTTTACTACATTTCCTACATAAATTGTGTACTTTTACTACATTTCCTACATAAATTGTGTACTTTTACTACATTTCCTACATAAATTGTGTACTTTGACATTTCTACTTGTCTATTTAGGGCAATTTCAAAAACCTTCAAGGGCCTTAATTTTTTTTTTCCAAATTTACAAACTTTCAAGGATTTCAAGGACCCTCACGGAGCTACTTTTAAGAGCATGGATTTTTGGGGGGGATTTCAAGGACCCGACACATTTACCTAAACATTACTGAATTGAACTTCTTGCACAAAATTGAAGCACTTTCAATGACCCATGTCAATTTGAGGATGGTTTTCAAAAACTAAATTCACAAACTTTCAAGGATTTCAAGGAGCCGTGAGAGCCCTGCAGACGGCTGAGCTCAGAGTCGTACTACGTCACAAAGTTATGGAGGTGTGATCTGACACATCTGCAGAGAGTGGTTTTATTGTTTAAATGAACACAGATCAACAGATTCAGAGTGTGCACTTATCTTATGTGAGAACCAAGTCCACGCTCGTTCTGCTGAATCCTCGTTTTCTTTTCATCTCTGCTCGCAGTTTCTGCTGAGATGAAGCATAATGCACATCAATCAGAAACACACACACACACACACACACACACACAGAGCATTTATCAAAGATAAAATTCATGATATCAAACAGAAACATAAATATGTAGATAAACACATTTTCTCCGATTATTTTTCACAAATGATTAGTTGATTATTCGCTCGATTGTATATATATGTGTGTGTATATACTGTATATATATACATATAATATATATATATATTATATATTATAAAGACACAAGATAAATGTTTTCATTCATAAAAAAATGACTCTTTAAACCCCCAAGACGACCTTATGTGAGGAGCCCCTATTACCACAAGGTGGCAGCAGCAGCAGGAAGTGTGCAGTGTTTGCAGAGGCGATGACATTTACAAGGCTTTTTGAATGCATCTTAAAGCTGAAACAATTCATTATTAATCAATTTCTGAATGAGACATCGACTGTTTGTATCTTGGATTAATCAGTTTGAGTGTTTTTGTTCAATATTAAAAACCACTTATGGTTTCTTTTCTCCATAAAACAAAGAAATCATAAAAAGTCAAACCTGGAAATGATGATGTTCTCAAATGTCTTTGTTTTTGTCCACAAACCAAAATGATTCAGTTTGAATGATTTCTTTGTTTTTATGGAGCAAAGAAACCAGAAAATATTCAAATTGAAGAAGCTGAAAAATGACAGAAAATATTCACATTTATTAAAAAAAGACTTTTGTGTGTCAGGACGAGACGTGGAGTCATGAAGGACGACAGACTGTTTTTAATTCTCTCTCTCTCTCAGACAACAGCTTGTAAAACATGACGTCCTTGACGCGCGTGTCTTCAGATCGTGTTCAGTGTTTCTCGCGCTGTTTTTTTGTGTTTGGATGCGTCTCCACAACCTTGACGGATGAGGCTGCAGTTTTCAGGCACTTTACTCCAGTCTTCCTGACAGAAGCTCTCAGGACGAAGCTAATCTGGCTTTTCCCATCACATTAGCACGGAGAACGTCTTTGAGCTGACGATCTGTGGGGTCAAAGTCATAGTTCTGGGGGGTTTTGTACGAGGTATTGACATATTCTTCAGAATATATCTCCAATATCTGCGAGTGCAACTGTATTTTCCGTCTTTGAGCAACCTTTAAAAAACCCCAAATAAAATAGAAAATGTATTATTACCATCATTTAGTGCTGCAACAATAATCGATGAATTATTTCCCCTAACAGAAGAGGCAAAAGTTAAAAGGTAGAAGACGTCTAATTTAAGCCCAAACTGTTTTGATAATCGATCAGTTTAAGTGTTGTTTTGTTTTTTTAATAATTAAATCTAGTTTCTGTCATTTTTCAGCTTCTTAAATGTGAATATTTACTGATTTCTTTGCTCCATGAAACAAAGAAATCATCGTTTGTGGACAAAAACAAGACGTTTGAGAACATCATCATCTCCAGGTTTATCGATTAACCGATAAAACTATTGACCGGAGCTGGCCTCGATTATTCCACAGATGACAGATTTATGACGGGATATTGTTGAGATGCTCTTTTGTTTCACTGCGGAAACAAAAGCTTAAAGATGCTGCTGATGTTTGACTGGAGCGTTAAAAATGAGCTTCATAATTTATATTTGCAGACTCTTAAAACTTAACTTTGGACCCCAAAAAATCTACAATAAGTGAGGAAAAAAACCCTGGTGCGGGACCAGGTCTCATAAAAGCTCACAGCTTTGCCACAGCAGAGGATATTAAAACAGTTATTGCACTACGTATCCTCTCATATGTAAGAGCATCCCTGAACAAACACCACTCTGCCTCAGGGACATGTAACACTTAGAAATGATGAGGAATACAATCAAAATAAATCACACACTGTTTCCACAGGTTACTTTGTTTCTCCTCAGGTTTTCATTTTGGAAAAAGTAAAAACACGAAAAACAGGAGACAAAAAAGATCAGTGATCTGATTTTCTTGGATGTGCATATTAACGGATGAAATAAGTTCTTGGTTTTAGCATGGTTTGTCTCGTTGTGACCTCAAAACCATCATCACACGCTAACACATGCGTGAAAAACTAACTTATGGGCAAGAAATATGAATAACTGTGCATGAAATACTAACTTTGAAACTAAACAAATAAATGACCATATAAAAGGTGAAATAAGAAATATAGCTAAGCTAATTAGGAATGAACACAGAAAAAAAAAATAAGCAAACTGTACAAATATACACTGAACAGTATTGCAGAGAACATGTTTATAACAAACCAGGCTAGCTCTGTTAGCTGCAGCACTAGCATCTTCACCACACGGATTTAAGTGATTAAAATCAACTGAAGAACAAACGTGTTTGAAGAAACACGAACATTACGACACTTTTCCACGTGTTTTACGGACATTAAATGTGATTTTGACGAGTTACTGACCTGAAAAAAGAGACGACAGGTGTCAGGTTCACTTCCGGTGTCTCCGTTCAACTTCCTGTGGAGCGTCTCACCGGCGGAGCGATGGCGGAGCCCCCTTGTGGTGAATGTAGGAAGTGTCTCTAAAGATAAAACATCACAATCAGGTTTAGTACAGAAAATAAAAGCTTCGACAATAATGAAGAATGTGTTGTTTGATTATTGGAGCAAAAACTAATAATAATAATATATGAGAGTGAGTGGAAAATAAAAATAAAATAAATAAGAAAATAAAGACTAGAGTTGAGTCATATACACCTCTTAATGTCTACTATTATATAATATAATATAATATAACATAATATAATATAATATAATATAATATAATATAATATAATATAATATAATATAATATAATATAATGTAATGTAATGTAATAAAATATAACATAATATAATATAATATAATATAATATAATATAATATAATATAATATAACATAATATAATATAATATAATATAATATAATATAATATAATATAATATAATATAATGTAATGTAATGTAATGTAATGTAATGTAATGTAATATAATATGATGTAATGTAATGTAATGTAATATAATATAATATAATATAACATAACATAATATAATATAATATAATGTAATGTAATGTAATGTAATATAATATAATGTAACGTAACGTAACGTAACGTAACATAACATAATATAATATAATATAATATAATATAATATAATATAATATAATGTAATATAATATAATATAATATAATGTAATGTAATGTAATGTAATATAATATAACATAATATGATGTAATATGATGTAATATAATATAATATAATATAATATAATATAATATAATATAATATAATATAATATAATATAATATAATATAATATAATATAATATAATGTAATGTAATGTAATGTAATGTAATATAATATAACATAATATGATGTAATATGATGTAATATAATATAATATAATATAATATAATATAATATAATATAATATAATATAATATAATATAATATAACATAATATAATATAGTATAACATAATATAATGTAATGTAATGTAACATAATATAACATAATATGATGTAATATAATATAATATAATATAATATAATATAATATAATATAATATAATATAATATAATATAACATAATATAATATAATATAACATAATATAATGTAATGTAATGTAACATAATATAATATAATATAATATAATATAATATAATATAATATAATATAATATAATATAATATAATATAATATAATATAACATAATATAATATAACATAATATAATGTAATGTAATGTAACATAATATAATATAATATAATATAATATAATATAATATAATATAATATAATATAATATAGTTTTATTTACTATATTTCTGTGTGGGGTCACAAACTTTCCATTTATAGCGAGTTATTGACTTCAAAAGTCAGATTTAAAATCCCACATAAACACAAAGCATCCACATATTCACATTGATAAGATATCGTAGATTTACGTTGGATTTGCTGAGCTGGACTTTTCCCCTCGTTTTCAGCCGTTTTTCTCGTGTTTTGTTGAGTTTTTTTTGTTTTTTTGTCTGAAGATTGATCAGATTTGTCCCGACTGTAAAATTCTCCTCTGGCGTCAGTTAATTAGCATTCGTCACAACGCGGCCACTGATGTTTTCTCACTCGTTTCAAGGAAAGAGGAATTTTTTAAACTCGCAGCACAAATTAATTTGCTGTTGGACGTTTGAAGATGAATGTGTGTGTGTGTGTGTGTGTGTTTGCCCCCAGGCAGATTGACAAGCTGATCCAAATTGAGAGGGTGTTCCATAAGCAGATGGTAGCTGAGGCTCGGGCCCTCTGGGAGTCAGTTTGTTTCATTATTGGACTAATTAGTCTGAACCACAGAATATTGTCATGCTGTACAAATCTGCTCTCAAAGAAACTCAAACTCCAGGAGAAGAAGTGATGAAGCTACAGACAGACAGACAGAGAGAGACAGACAGAGAGACAGACAGAGAGAGAGACAGACAGACAGAGAGAGAGAACACACTCACAGTTAGTCCAGCAGAAAAAACTAATGTGTGTTATATTGAAACCAGTGTCAAAGGAGTTCACACAGCGTTGACGTCATAGCTCCTCCTCCTAAATGATGTCAATTATATAGAATTACAACATGACGGTGGTGATCACACACTCACACACACTCACACACACACACACACACACACACACACACACACACACACACACAGACTGACTGTCAGATAAACACACTTAACGAATAAAGACTCACCAGTTAATATCAACGCTTGTTGACGTGAACAACACTTAACACTTTTATGACGTATTTCTTTTAATTGGGCTTTTAAAATCCTTGGTTCAGATTGACGTCAGTGACACAAAGTGACCACACGGGGCAGCAGAGGAGCAGCAGCAGCTAAAATCACGGATCCTCTCTGTGGACTTTGGTGTGAAATAAGACGTGGGCGTGTTCTTCACCTGCCGTAGATCATCCTCGCCGAGTGTGATGGTGAGTTTCTAAAATCTGTTTTCCTGCGTCGGTAGGCCGGCAGCCAAACTCTCACTCAGAGCCAGCGTCTGTGTCTCAAGCTGCTTCCTGGTACGAATATTAAACTAACCCAAACTTCTTTAGAGGGTAGTAAAAAAAAGAAAGAAGAAAAGTGATTCCAGTTAAGGCTCCGGGGGAGAGGCAGGATCAGCCACAGTCTGGCATGGATGTGGAAGTGTCACATTCACAGGTTAGAACCTGACAGAGAGCCAGAGTCTGCAGTGATGCACCGAGCATGACATCACTGCAGTAACTCTCAGCCGTCCTGTTTTAATCAAAGGAAGTGACACCCAGACCTGACGCGCTCTTATCAAACTCTTCTTTGTTTCCTTCACTTCATGATGACACAACATCATCAGAGGCAGAAGAAAAGACTTATACAGCTCCATAGACTGATGTGACATTAATATACATTTATGTTTATTACAATGAAAACAGGGCTACACGGTGGTGTAGTGGTTAGCACTCTCGCCTTGCAGCGAGAAGACCCGGGTTCGAGCCCCGGTTGGAACAAGGGCCTTTCTGCATGGAGTTTGCATGTTCTCCCCGTGTGTGCGTGGGTTCTCTCCGGGTTCTCCGGCTTCCTCCCACAGTCCAAAAACATGCAATGTGGGGATAGGTAAATTGGACACTCCAAATTGACCATAGGAGTGAGTGTGAGAGTGAATGGTTGTTTGTCTCTATCTGTGTGTGGCCCTGCGATGGACTGGCGAACTGTCCAGGGTGTACCCCGCCTATCGCCCCATGTAGCTGAGATTGGCACAGCACCCCCCGCGACCCTCTGGTGGAGGATAAAGCGGTAGATGATGACTGACTGACTGACAATGAAAACAAAAAGACATAAAACACATGTCAAAAAGTAGAATATCTTGCCACAGATTTGAAGCAAATATTCATCAGAGTAACTCAGAGACACTTTATTAACATGATCCTCTGTTTAAGTCTCTGATGTCTGAAGAACACGATCACGTCTTTATCTCACTGGACACACGTTTGTAAACCACTCACTCTCCCACACCAAAGTCCACAGAGAAAATCAGTGATTTTAACATCACACACACACACACACACTGCTGCTTCCATCACTAACTTCAAATGTCTTATTTTGTCACTTCAGTGTTTGAAATCCTTTGTTCAGATGAACCTCAGTGACACACGAGGCAGCAGAGGACCAGCAGCTCCTGTGTCCCTGTGAGCTAAAATCACTGATTTTCTCTCTGGACTTTGGTGTGGGAGAGTGAGTGGTTTACAGACGTCTGTCTAACAGTGAGATAAAGACATGATCATGTGACGTAGATAAAGACGCGATCATGTGACGCAGATAAAGACGCGATTATGTGACGCAGATAAAGACGCGATCATGTGACGTAGATAAAGACGCGATCATGTGACGCAGATAAACACGTGATCATGTGACGCAGATAAAGACGCCATCATGTGACGCAGATAAAGACGCCATCATGTGACGTAGAATCTGGAAAACACACAAGACACGAGGAAAACTGTGATCACATCTTCATCTCAATGTTACACAGACGTTTGTAAACCACTCACTCTCCCACACACACACAAACACACACACTCACACTCACACACACTCACTCACACACACACACACACACTCTGCTTGTCCTCTGCTGCTTTTTGTCCTGACCTCGTCTGAAAGGTCAAAGTTCTTCACAAGAATAAAACAAACACTCACGAGTAAAATACACAAGAAAATGGACAATGATGAAGAAGAACAACAAAAGAAGCAGAGACGTGAACGTGAGGAGTCACTCTGCTTCTGTCTGTCTGCCTGCCTGTCTGTCTGCCTGTCTGCCTGTCTGCCTGTCTGCCTGCCTGTCTGCAGTCAGAGGGAAACTCAGTAAATGAGGTTGAGATAAATGGGCCTCCAGATGTCACCGCTTGTTCTTACGCCCTCCTCCTCCTCCTCCTCCTCCTCCTCCTCCTCCTCCTCTGGCTTCATCTTCTAACGTCTGGAATGTGTTCAATTATATTCATAAATATAAGATCGTCTCACAGCTGACAAATATAGACAGGATTTGTATTATTTAAATGTGACCTGGGAGGAGGGAATCAGCGTGAGTATGAAGATTAAAAAGATCAGCAAGAAAGAAAAGTCTGTGAATGTGGAGAAGACAGACAGGCAGGCAGGTAGACAATCAGACGACAGACAGACAGACAGGCAGGCAGGCAGACGGACAGACGACAGACAGACAGGCAGGCAGACAGACGGACAGACGACAGACGGACAGACGACAGACAGACAGGCGGACAGACGACAGACAGGCAGACAGACGACAGGCAGACGGACGGACAGACGACAGACAGACAGGCAGACGACAGACAGACAGGCAGGCAGACAGACAGACAGACAGACAGACAGACAGACAGACAGACAGACAGGCAGGCAGACAGACGACAAACAGACAGACACACATAGACAGACAGGCAGGCAGGAAGGCAGACAGACGGACAGACGACAGACAGACAAAGAGACAGACAGACAGACAGACATATAGATAGATGGACAGACAGAGAGACAGACAGAGAGACAGACAGAGAGACGGACAGACAGACATATAGATAGATGGACAGACAGACAGACATACGGACAGACAGACGATAGACAGACGACAGACGGAGGGACGGACAGATGACAGACGACAGACAGACAGACAGACAGATTTACTCCCACAGACTTTGTTAATCTGATTGATTTAATCTTAATCTCATCTCTTTCATCTTCTCTCCACAGATTTTCCCACCAAACTAAATTTGATTCCCTGCGATGTTTGGTGTTGATAATGAGCGATGCTGTGATGTTTATTACCATGGTAACGAGGAGCCACACTTCATCCATTTTCATCCATCGTCGCCATGGCAACGTAGCTATCAGCTGTGCAAGAGTCTGAAGCAGTTGTGGATTTTGTTTTCCAGGAAATCTTTTTAAAAACATGAAGCAGTGAAGGAGCGGACGATGATTTATTCACAGGGTTTTCTTCTTCATGCTCCAAATATGACACTAATTGTACCTAACTGGGGAAGAAGAGAGAACCAGTGTTTGAGAACCTCCGAGTGTCTGACCCTTAAAGCTGCACTCTGTAACATCTACATTACATGTCATTTAGCAGACGCTTTTATCCAAAGCCACTTAGGGTTAGGATGTATAAGCAAGTGTCGTCTTAGTCGAGGTCGAGTCAGAAGAAATGTGTTTTTAGTCGTCGGCGGATGTCGATGGGGAGCTCGTTCCACCATTTGGGAGCTAGGACAGTGAACAGTCTGGAGTTCTGTGAATGCCTCTGCGATCCTCTCAGTGAGGGGGCAGCGAGCCGGTTTGCCGATGCAGAGCGAAGTGGGCGGGCTGGGGTGTAGGTTTTGATCATGTCCTGGATGTAGGCTGGACCGGATACGTTTGTAGCATGGAACGCAAGCACTAGAGTCTTGAAGTGATGCGAGCAGCTACAGGAAGCCAGTGAAGGGAGCGGAGGAGCGGTGTAGTGTGGGAGAATTTTGGTCAGTTGAAGACCAGACGAGCTGCTGCATTCTGGATGAGCTGCAGAGGTCGTATGGCACACGCAGGGAGACCAGCCAGGTCCAAGCCTGAGATGACAAGAGCCTGGACCAGAACCTGGACCAGAACCTGTGCCGCCTTCTGGGTTAGAAGAGGCCGTATCCTTCTGATGTTGTGCAACATGTATCTGCAAGATCGAGCTGTTGCAGACAAGCGGAGATCCGTTCTGCTACATTTGTGTCTGAGCTGGGAAAAGAGAGAATGAGTTGGGTGTCGTCGGCGTAGCTGTGATAGGAGAAACCATGAGAGAGAATAACAGAACCAAGAGAGTTGGTGTACAGAGAGAAGAGGAGAGGGCCCAAGACAGAACCCTGAGGGACCCCAGTAGCTAGAGGACATGGTTCTGACACAGATCCTCTCCAGGTTACTCTGTATGTTCGGTTTTGAAGACAGGACGAGAGTAGGGCAAGTGCAGATCCTGAGACACCTAGTTCCTGAAGGGAGGAAGTAAGAGGTTTGTTTTAAGATAATTAGTGCCTGCAGCTGCAAGGCATTCTAGTGAGAACCCTAGGGTTCTCACTAGAATGCCTTGCGCTGCAAGGCATCTCTTGTAATCGTGCGCGTTTATTCTGCTTTTTATTCTCGCGCCCTCCCGTTATTTCGGCACGCTACTCCTCCTGCATCTTTGAGAAACCCCCAACACAAGTTATATCAAAATGTGCGCCTTGACCGGGAATGGTGTGCTATGACTTTTCTAAGATTTTAATATAACCATTGGGATAATATTTACAAAAAACTGAACAAAAACTAGATTTCCGCAATTCCGTGCCGAAATTTCGAGTGTGCCTGCAGTTCTTGCGGTATGTGTCTTCGCGTGCAGGACTTGTGCTGGTAAAGGATTGAGTGGTACACCCTTTGAAAGAGAATAACTCATAAACCCCTCCCACTCCCTGATGCCCCCTCCCCCTTCCGAACACCTGCGTTATAAAATCTAAAAATGTGGATTGAACCTTTAAAAGCATTTAGACAGAGTGGTATTTTGGTGGACTCACCCTTTAAAAACACCAAGTTTTAGAGGAGATAACAAGAGGGATCAGAGAGGACTCAGACGCAGAGGCCTTTTAATTGTCTTTATTGGCACTCGAAAACAATTCTCAAGGCAGGTCCTCTTTACTGAGGAAAAACAAAAGCGTGGCTATGAAAACCTATAACAAATTGCGAGCGCAACGCTCTACAAGAGAAACGTTGTGGAACTATAAACGTGGAACAAAAAAATCACTCCGAAGAGGAAACTCGGACTAAGGTTATCATGTAAAACTTAAACAGAAAACTCTCCTAACGGAGGAAAACACGGCTCTAAACACTTCAAAACAAAAGCTAACTCAAAAGCACAATCCTAATGATTGGCGATCCTTAACCAACTAAGAATGAGATAAAAAACAAAACGCAATCTAAATGATTGGATCTAACTAATAAAAGGTAAGTCACAAGCCTAGTGATTGGAGTTCCTAAAAGGCTGTGAAAATTAACAAAGAAAAAATCTCTCCCAAGGAGGAAAACAAAAGCTATAAATCTTAACTAAGGTATCAGCTAACAGGCTATGATAAGAAAACTTACAAAATAAAGCAACGCTCACCAAGAGGATCAAAAACTTGAGGATTCTGGGGCTGTGACAAGGCGCTATGGTGATCAGGCATGGACGAAAACACACTGGCACTGAAACAGGGGAACAGGGAGTTTTTATAGTCCACATGGCTTAATTGTCAGCAGGTGTGTGTAATCAGGGCCGGCAGAGGAGGGGGCGGGGCAAACTGCTGGAGTGACAGGAGAGAGGGAGAGAGAGAGATTCACAATCCCCTCTGTTTCCCATTCTCACAGAGAAAACAGCATGTTTTAAAGTTGTCATATCTCAAGAACGGTTGATGATAGAGATAAAATTTTTGGTTTGTGAGCGCCAGGAGGCTTTCAGCAGCTCCCATCTCAAAATTTGTGACAAACGGGCGTGAATTGACAGAGAAATCACAGTTTTAAAATCACCCTCATCTTGATTTTCCACAACTCCAAAGCAGACATTTTAACATGGGAGTGAATTGAGACTGTGACCAGAGTTCTCTGTGCTTTGAGGTGATTTTAAGAAAAACTACAAGTCATATGAACATGACAAACACACACGGGGTTAGACGACAACCATGGCAACATTTTGATGTAAAAATTGTCTCTGTAGGTTGGAAATTGTGGGCAGGAGAAGAGTTTGTTTAGAAGTTTTTCTGATTATTTTGCTGGATCTTGCTAGAGTGTGTCACTCTAGCTCACACCTAACGACCACACACACACCCATTATAAAATCAGAAAGCTTTGAAAAAAAGTACAAAACTTAAACTGCGATAGTTCAAAAACCGTAACATGTATCAAAATGTCGACTTAGGTCAGAAAAGTCCCAAGTCTTGTGACCCGTTTAAACTTCCAACCACGTTTCTACGTTAAAGTATGACGACACTGTGATGCTCCAAAGCGGGCTTGGTTTTTTTCGGTCTCCCATCCACTTCAATGTTAATTTTTGTTCAGTTTTTTGTAAATATTATCCCAATGGTTATATGAAAATCTTAGAAAAGTCATAGCACACCATTCCCGGTCAAGGCGCACATTTTGATATAACTTGTGTTGGGGGTTTCTCAAAGATGCAGGAGGAGTAGCGTGCCGAAATAACGGGAGGGCGCGAGAATAAAAAGCAGAATAAACGCGCACGATTACAAGAGATGCCTTGCAGCGCAAGGCATTCTAGTGAGAACCCTAGGGTTCTCACTAGAATGCCTTGCAGCTGCAGGCACTAATTAACATTGAAGTGGATGGGAGACCGAAAAAAACCAAGCCCGCTTTGGAGCATCACAGTGTCGTCATACTTTAACGTAGAAACGTGGTTGGAAGTTTAAACGGGTCACAAGACTTGGGACTTTTCTGACCTAAGTCGACATTTTGATACATGTTACGGTTTTTGAACTATCGCAGTTTAAGTTTTGTACTTTTTTTCAAAGCTTTCTGATTTTATAATGGGTGTGTGTGTGGTCGTTAGGTGTGAGCTAGAGTGACACACTCTAGCAAGATCCAGCAAAATAATCAGAAAAACTTCTAAACAAACTCTTCTCCTGCCCACAATTTCCAACCTACAGAGACAATTTTTACATCAAAATGTTGCCATGGTTGTCGTCTAACCCTGTGTGTGTTTGTCAAGTTCATATGACTTGTAGTTTTTCTTAAAATCACCTCAAAGCACAGAGAACTCTGGTCACAGTCTCAATTCACTCCCATGTTAAAATGTCTGCTTTGGAGTTGTGGAAAATCAAGATGAGGGTGATTTTAAAACTGTGATTTCTCTGTCAATTCAGGCCCGTTTGTCACAAATTTTGAGATGGGAGCTGCTGAAAGCCTCCTGGCGCTCACAAACCAAAAATGTTATCTCTATCATCAACCGTTCTTGAGATATGACAACTTTAAAACATGCTGTTTTCTCTGTGAGAATGGGAAACAGAGGGGACTGTGAATCTCTCTCTCTCCCTCTCTCCTGTCACTCCAGCAGTTTGCCCCGCCCCCTCCTCTGCCGGCCCTGATTACACACACCTGCTGACAATTAAGCCATGTGGACTATAAAAACTCCCTGTTCCCCTGTTTCAGTGCCAGTGTGTTTTCGTCCATGCCTGATCACCATAGCGCCTCGTCACAGCCCCAGAATCCTCAAGTTTTTGATCCTCTTGGTGAGCGATGCTTTATTTTGTAAGTTTTCTTATCATAGCCTGTTAGCTGATACCTTAGTTAAGATTTATAGCTTTTGTTTTCCTCCTTGGGAGAGATTTTTTGTTTGTTAATTTTCACAGCCTTTTAGGAACTCCAATCACTAGGCTTGTGACTTACCTTTTATTAGTTAGATCCAATCATTTAGATTGCGTTTTGTTTTTTATCTCATTCTTAGTTGGTTAAGGATCGCCAATCATTAGGATTGTGCTTTTGAGTTAGCTTTTGTTTTGAAGTGTTTAGAGCCGTGTTTTCCTCCGTTTGGAGAGTTTTCTGTTTAAGTTTTACATGATAACCTTAGTCCGAGTATGTTTCCTCTTCGGAGTGATTTTTTTGTTCCGCGTTTATAGTTCCACAACGTTTCTCTTGTAGAGCGTTGCGCTCGCAATTTGTTATAGGTTTTCATAGCCACGCTTTTGTTTTTCCTCAGTAAAGAGGACCTGCCTTGAGAATTGTTTACGAGTGCCAATAAAGACAATTACAAGGCCTCTGCGTCTGAGTCCTCTCTGATCCGTCTTGTTATCTCCTCTAAAACTTGGTGTTTTTAAAGGGTGAGTCCACCAAAATACCACTCTGTCTAAATGCTTTTAAAGGTTCAATCCACATTTTTAGATTTTATAACGCAGGTGTTCGGAAGGGGGAGGGGGCATCAGGGAGTGGGAGGGGTTTATGAGTTATTCTCTTTCAAAGGGTGATTCCACCAAAATACCACTCAATCCTTTACCAGCACAAGTCCTGCACGCGAAGACACATGCCGCAAGAACTGCAGGCACACTGGAAATTTCGGCACGGAATTGCGGAAATCTAGTTCTTTATTATGTTACACGTGTCACAGCAGCAGACAATGACAAAGACGCAGAAAGAAGAAAATATCTACAAGAAAATGTTGAAACAGAAACAGACGGAGGGAGCGTTTGTGTGTATACAGCAGCAGAGCGGGGACGGGTGGAGACAAGAATGTCACAGAGCGACAGAAGCTGCGACACACGTCACAACGTTCAGTCTTTACCGATTTGAAAAGACACGTTTAACGTTTAACGTTAAGAAAAAATAACGACAAAGTGAGCGACGTTTAAAATCATCAATGCACAGAAAGTGTGTTTTTCTAAACTTTGGCTGAAGCAAGTTACAGGAACTTAAAAGAGTTGCTGTTGCTCTCAGCAGATGTTATTTCAGTACATTTAAAAGTTCGTCTTCTTCTTCTTCTTCTTCTTCTTCTTCTTCTTCTCCTTCTTCTTCTTCTCCTCCTCCTCCCCCTCCCCCTCCCCCTCCTCCTCCTCCTTCGGCGTCCACTGTGAATTCTTTTGGAACTGTATGAAAGCAAATAAGAAAGAAAAAAAAAGAACCAAGGCTGTGATATTAAAATTGCATTAAATATTAAAACGGTCTCCAGAGAAG
Source organism: Solea solea (assembly GCF_958295425.1). Classification (NCBI taxonomy): domain Eukaryota; kingdom Metazoa; phylum Chordata; class Actinopteri; order Pleuronectiformes; family Soleidae; genus Solea; species Solea solea. The sequence goes on from NC_081138.1 coordinate 31,755,211, forward strand.
AACTCGATCCATTTTAAAGTGAACGGAGTGAATGTGGTGCAGACACTGAACCTTTATTTATGACGTCTAAATGTTTAAAAACAGGATTCATTTCTATTTGTTTTGTAATCTGTGATTTTGTCACTAATCTTTAATCTTTAATCTGACGAATGATTACTTTCATTATCGATGAACCTCTCGATTCTTTTCTCCATTAATGGAAATGTCTTATTTTGGTGATATCTGTGTTTTATGGAGCAAAGAAACTCAGAAATATTCACATTTAAGAAGCTGAAAAATGACAGAAACTAAAAAGTGAACTGTTTTTAATCCATCGTTAATTCTGTAAGAAATAATGAAAGAATGAGTCTCATCCAAGGAAAGTACATGTATTCAGAGAGTCTTAAAACTGGGACTCAGATCATTTCATATTCAATCTTTCATATGCAGGAAGGCTGCCGACGTTTCTGCCTTTTCTTTTAAAAACAACAACAACAACAACCTTGTGACCGGAAACCACTTCTGAAACAAAGGAAGTGTCTTTATTTTATAATAATTGTGTTGAGAATAAAGACGATGACGACACGTCAGGCGATAAACAACAAATGACTGCAGCAGACGTTTCTCTGCTCTAATTATCTGTGTGTGTGTGTCTGTGTGTGTGTGTGTGTGTGTCTGTGTGTGTCTGTGTGTGTGTGTGTGTGAGAGAGAGAGAGTGTGTGTGTGTCTGTGTGTGTGTGTGTGAGAGAGTGTGTGTGTGTCTGTGTGTGTGTCTGTGTGTGTCTGTGTGTGTTTGTGTGTGTGTGTGTGTGTGTGCGTGCATCATGTTTATGTTGACATTTGCAGTATCTCACAACATAAACTGATAGTTCAGGGTTTTTGCCACAGGTCAGTGCAAGGAGCAAACACTAGGGGGCAGTGGAGATAAAAATCTCTCTGTCAGAACCAGAACCAGAACCAGACTCAAAGACGTGCAGCATCTGCCTCGACAGGTTGTGGTGAAAGGACAAAATGAAAATTGACTTTTGTTGATAGAAACGAGCCGAGCGAACTTTGACCTGTGAAATATTTCCTCTTTTTTTTTACAAACATTGTGAGTACTTCCTGTTTGCTCAGGTGAGTTTGTCTGGTCAGAATGTTACAGCCTCACGTCACATGACTTCTGTCCCGTCTGCAGATTTAACCACGAGTTTCAGCGATCACTGCAAACAAAAAGATAAAAAAGATTCATTTTTTTGTTTTGCTGTTGTTTTAAAAAAGATTGCGTCCATGTGACGCCCCCTAGAGAGGGAGGAGCTGATATATATAAATATAACGGACATCGACCCCGTCTGCTACACGATGATCTTCCGCTCCAAAACTCAGTAGCCAATCAGCAGGCAGCTTCCTAAGGCCCGCCCACAAACACATAAAATACCACATTTTTGAATGATTAAATCTGTTTTTTTATTTGATCTTAAAAAGTGTTGTTTGAAAAATGTTGACACAAATCTGATTATGTGCTCTTCACTGAACTCTACGGAGGTGACACAGATGGAATTTTGTCACGACTTCGTACTTATTAACTCGCACGTGCGACTTATAAAGTGTGCGCGCTATTAAAAAGCCAGGGGGCGCTCTGTGTTTGTCTGTGACGTTTTTCCACAGATTCAGACTGAAAACCTGTGTTTGTGTCTGTTTTGCTGAAAATAAAGGAATAATAAGCTTCTTTTGTTAAGACACGCGGTGGTGGCGGCGGCGGCGACACTCGCACGTCTACATGAGTGAACGCCTCACACAGACTCTGAGGCTCTAATCTGAAATAAAAAAAGCTCCAACAGACGCCGCGTGCCCACAAACTGTGAAAGAGTCTTTAAACACACACACACACACACACACACACACACACACACACACACACACTGACTTCCTCTGTGTTGAAGATAAGTTTCACGTTGAGATTTCTTACTTTTCTCCTCTGGGATTGAAACTCCTGTTGTTTTATCTCTTTACTGTTCGATCCGCCGTCACGT
>NC_081138.1:31759701-31779701 GCF_958295425.1 Solea solea
GAGAGACAGACAGACACAGAGAGAGAGAGACAGACAGAGACAGACAGAGACAGGGAGAGAGCAGCCATTTCCATCTTAAATAAATGACATGAGAGTTGAGTTGGATTGTGTTTGTGTTGTTATCCGAGTCATTGACAGGAAAACCCTTTTGTTTTGTCTCGTGTCTTTTTCTGACTCTGTGTCCATCGTGTCTTTTTCTGACTCTGTGTCCATCGTGTGTCCCTCTCTCAGGACAGTGAGTGACAGTAACTCTGTGTGTGTGTGTGTGTGTTTCACCCTCTCATGCCCGTCGTTCATGTTGTGGTTTCTTTGCTCCATAAAAACAAAGAAATCCTTGAGACAAAAACGAGACGTTTGAGATCATCATCATTTCCATGTTTGACAAACACTGATCAACATTTTATGAATCAAAGAGAAATTTTCAACAGTTTCATGACGATGAAAACACTCTAAAAAACAACGCTACGTAACGTTTAGCGACGCAAACATGCTGACGTTACGAAAAACAAAACCGCTCTTACTGATGTTAGAAAATGAACCGGTGTTAAAAAACAAAGGTGAATAATGTTAACACTGAATCAGTCACTGAATGAATGAATGAATCAGTGTGAGTGTTTGTGTGAAATCATTTTAGTTTGTGGACAAAAACAAGAACATCATCGTTTTCACGTTTCATCATTTTTCAACCATTTCTGAGGGGGGGGGGGATCATTAGCTCATTAGCTACACACTGTAGCTCCTCCCACACTGAAAAACAAAGAACTTAAACAGGGATCATGTGACGATGAGTCGCTGCTCTGAATCTTCTGTACGTGTTTTGCTCGCAGAGTTGGCGAATATTTGAAACTCGCCGACGACCTCCTCTCACACACACACACACACGCGCACACACACACACACACACACACGCACACACACACACACACACACACACACAGTGCTCTATTCAGCCAAAAAAAAATACCAGTACAAAAAGATCACGTTAGATCACTCGTTGTCACGGCAACAGCGCGTCCAGACGACACTTTCCCTCTGAATCCACTCGTCACACAACCTTCTTTTTACATGAATTCAAATCAAATATTCAAATAGCAGAAAACAGTCTAGCGTACTGTACCTTTAAATGTCTGCGGACACACACACACGCACACACACACACACACACACACACACAGGCAGTGAAACGCTCACGTTCCCTCTTCAAAGTCTGTTCTGCTTGTTCTTTGTCGTCGTCTGTGAACGCGTCGCGTCGCTTAAAGGGACAGTTCAGGTATTTTTTACAGTGTGACTGAATGAGGAAGTGAGTGTAGGACGTGTTGATCACATGATCACGTCTTTATCTCACTGTGAGACAGAAGTTTGTAAAGCACTCACTCTCACACACCAAAGTCCAGAGAGAACACCAGTGATTTCAGCTGGCTGCTGCCTCGTGTGGTCACTTTGTGTCACTGAAGTAAATCTGAACGAAATATCGCAAAAGCCGAATTTGACAAAATAAGACATTTGTGACAACTTAGTGATGGAGGCAGCAGTGTGTGTGTGTGTGTGTGTGTGTGTGTGTGTGTGAGATGTTAAAATCACTGGTTTTCTCTGTGGACTTTGGTGTGGGAGAGTGAGTGTTTTACAAACTTCAGTTTCCTGTTGTTAAAGTAATAAAAGTCTTCATCTCACTGTTACACAGACTTTATAAACCACACTCTAAAATAACCTGAACTCAGCCTTTAGCAGCGTTGTCGTCACAGTTTTCACCTTAAAATGGAGAAAAACTCCATATATACATTTATATTATATTTATATTGTTATTAAATCTCCTGTCTTTCAAATTCCGTCAATAAACACCTTCACGAACTCTTTAAGAGAAACATTTAAACTTCCTTATTTTAAACCCTCACATTAATGACTCACTTCCTCTTCACTTCCTCCACAAAATAAAGTTCCACAGGACACAGTCTCTCCCAAACAGACCGTGTGACTACAGCGACACCTAGTGGCTACTGTATCAAAGTGCTTCCAGTTTTTTTATTTAAATCATGAATTCACAGTCGATGTTTACGTCAGCGTTCCTGATGATTGTGAAGAATCTACCAGACTTTTTCTTTTTTTTACTTTGTTTTTTCTCTTTTCTCCTTTTTGCTGAAACAAGAAAATAAAAACACGTTTATTGCTCCATTTCTCTCTGGTTCTAGAAAATATATTTATGTGAATATATCTATAACGACTGGATTACTCCGCCCCCTAATGTCTCACACAGCTGCGACAAGGTCAACCACGTCACCATGTACATGTGTGTGTATATATATATATATATATATATATACACACACACACATATATATATAGATGTGTGTATGTATATATATATATACATACACACACACATCTATATATATGTGTATATACATGCATGACACGTGGGACAATGTGGAATTAGATTTGTGTCAAAATTATGAAATATTATCAAACAACACTTTATAACAATCGTAATTTAGCTACAAATATATTTTTTTTGCGATTCTGACCATGGGGCGGGGCTTATAAAGCTGCCTGCTGATTGGCTACAGAGTTTTGGAGCGACAGCTCGATGGACCAGGCTTGGTCGCTCCGCTGTCTGTCGTAATCTGACAAACGTTAGAAAACTTACAATTATTATTACTATTATTATTATTATTATCATTGTTATTATTATTAGAACCTTGTCAGATGTCACTGTGTTTTTTTCGGGGACAGAATCGAAGGTTGAGAGTGAAAACTATTTTCAAACAAATAAAATATAATATTTTTGAATGAGTCGTCGATATTTTATTAGTAATTTGTGGATTTTTTAAAAGTGTTGTTTGTTCACGACGATCGACACAAATGTAACCGCACATGTATCCACAGTAATCAGCTGAGCAGAGCTCCACCCACTCCCCCCCTCACACACACACACACACACACACACACACTGTGGGGGGTGGGGGGGGGGGGCACTAGCACGGTTCAATGCCAACAGCATCTTTTTTTTTTTCTTGTACATTAACGTGGAACCAGAGGAGTCCTCTGGCCTGTTAGCTCCCCATGCTAACGCCCCGAGCTTCACATCCGAGGGCTGGAGGTCAACCAAGGTTCACTCTGACCCCGCCTCCCCCTTCCTCCCTCTCAGGACAGAACAGAACCCGAGTCTTGTCCTCCGTCTGTCTGTCTTTGTCCATCGGTCCGTCCCTGGGTGAAGGTGTAGAGAAGACAAACATGCGTCCAACACACACGAGTTATAGCGGCCCGCTACGAGCCTGTCAATGATCAGGATTTTAAAAGTCCAATATGCAACTTTCCGCCTTGCGTCGGGAAACAAACGTGAAGATACTGTTTGTGGAGCGGTTACCGCGGGAAACGCTGGACCTTACAGATGTTTGTTCAAATTTAGACGAGCACGTTTGCAGACCCCCGTCATAATCACGCCATCTTCATGCTAACGCTCCAACTAACCGAGTACGGGAAGATTTATTTACGAAAAAGGCTTCAGGCCTGCAGTGTGGTAACCGTGGGAAACACCAGACTTTACAGACGCTGATTTCCTTCAAATTGTTTATCGCACTCACAAGACGAGAATGTTTGCCGACTTTGTTCCTCAGCGTTCCCGTCCCGACATCTTTGCTCTGAGTTTTCTGAAAGCTCAGAGATCGGGACGTCGCATACGTGACGGCTTCACGAGTGTCGCTCGAAAACATCGGAACGCACGGGCGGTATCAGCGTCACGGAAGTAAGCAGCTAGCTTTTCTTCAGGACAGCTAGCATAACCGCGCTAGCTCGACTGGCGAGCACTCAGGTAAATTACATATTGGACCTTTAACTTCTAATGGTCAGTATGGATTAACATCATCAATGTGATCATTGTAATATTATACATCTTTTACTCTAACGGCGTCTTTAAACGTATTTTTTGTTCGTCTTCTTTTATTTTATAGATTTCTCTACACGGTTAAGTTCGGGGCCAACACCTGACTCCCTATTGGCTGACAAAGTTTCCTCCCATTCCGATCACAAGATGCGCGGAGCCGAGCGGTCATTGGACACGGTCTTGCGGAGGCGGACTCCTCGTCTGATCGTGGTCAACATATCACCGGAACCTTCCGCCTCGTCAGTCTCCGCCTGAGTGTCGGCGGAGCTGGTCGTCGGGGTCGGGTCGTCGGGGAGGGCGGGAAAAGGGAACTGCCCCTCGCCGAGGGCGTGTGCACTTGCTACCAACTCACCGATCTTCTCAACTAGGCTGTGCCGATTGGCTGCGATCATCTGTTCCTCCTCTGACCCCGCCCCCATTCCCATTGCTAGACCTGCGTGCTGCTGGGCGTAGACCTCCAGCGCCGCCCCTGATCCCCAGGCGGTGTTAGGGAGGCTGAGGCGTTTGGGGGATGCTTTCACATAATCGAGCGCGCCCTGTGCGTCCTCGAGCCCGGCAAAGAACACGCATTCCTCACTGCCCACGCGCGCAGGAGCCCCGCCCACACGTCCTGCACCGCCGGCACCGGGAGAGTGCGAGTCTCCGGGGACGGTGGGCGTCTTCACGGGCACGATGGGAGGTCGGATGGGGATGGGACCCGCGCTCGACAGCGTGCGCCTCACACCGGGTTTGGTGGACGGGGTTCGGCGGATGGTGGCGGTGCCTGGAGTCCCGCCTCCGCCAGCTCCGCCCGGTTGTCCTGGTATTCCATGAGCACCGGGACCAAGAACACCAGTGGGAAGTCCGGCTGTACTGGCCGGACGCTTGGTCTGGATCATGCGCCGGTAGTTCTGAGCGATGTTTGAGTGTCGAGGAATGGTGGAGGACCTGTCGAAGTCGGTCTGTCCGTCCTGACCTTCAGCGTCGCCGTTCACTGAGTAACAGTCGTAATCTGAACCTGATGCACATGAAGAAAGACAAGAAGGGAGAGGATTCACAATGAAAGGAGGGAAAAATGACACGTGAGCGGTGGAAGAACACGGGTTTTTGTCAGGTACTGAAGTCTAAACCACCTGTAATCTAGACTTTAGCCTTCAATAACCTCAGTTATCTCACACCACTCACTCTCCCACACCAAAGTCCAGAGAGAAAAGCACTGATTTTAACAGCACACACACACAGGAGCTGTTGATCCACTGCTGCCTCCATCGTGGTTTTCTCTAAGGACTTTGGTGTGGAAGAGTGAGTGGTTTCTAAAGTCTGTCTCACAGTGAGATAAAGACGTCCTTAAAGACATCGTAGACTTGTTCTCTGCAGCAGGGGGCGCTGACGCTGTGTCAGTGCCTCAAACAAGCACACGATGGTTTTTATCACTTTCAAACAGAAAGTCATTGAATATGATTCACTTTGATTTGGTCATTAGTCGCCTGTTATCAGAGAGACAGCTGTCTTACTGCAGATGATTAAAGGAGTCGTTTACTTTGTTCATTTTATATCAGTTATTAAAAAACATAAGACATTTGACTTTGTAATAATGAGTGTGAGTGTTGGACCTTGTGAAGGGATGGTGTCTTCCGAGCAGGACGGGGTGGTGGTCTCTGTGCTGTATCCACTGGAGTACTGCAGCGAGTCTCTGCTGCTCTTCTGCTGCTCCATGCTCAGTCCTCGCGTCAACACCATGGCCAGGTCACTGGCTGCTGGAGACACGTCCTCTCCATGCTGAGGTCACACACGACAGAGCCAGAGGTCAGCGCGGCGTTTCATTACCAAACTAACACGTTCAACATCAACGTCCACCGAGTCCACAATGAATGTGCTGCATAATCCTAATCTGATATGACAGGGATCATTTATATGGATAAACTGAGACAGAGGAGTGAGGCTCAAACCGTGGCTGCAGCAGGAACAAGGACGTCTCATAAAGTCTGTACTAGATAGATAGATACTTTATTCATCTCACAGAGAAATAAGAAAGCTTCTTCCAACAGGAAACTCAAGTTTGTGTAGCTTTATAAACCGCTCACTCTCCCACACCAAACCCCACAGAGAAAACCAGAGAGTTTAACATCACACACACACACACACACACACAGGAGCTGCTGATCCTCTGCTGCCTCCATCACTCAGTTTAAATGTCTTATTTTTACAGTTTAGCATTTAGCAAGTGACCAGACGAGGCAGCAGAGGACCAGCAGCTAAAATCACTGGTGATTTAAAACTTGAGTTTCCTGTTGGTAAAGTCTGTCTCACAGTGAGATAAAGACTTTCGTTAAACGGCCTAGAATCGGTATTTTCTTTTGGTAGCCGTGTTTTGAGTAAGAGCTGAGCTCACGATCTCACACCTGGTTCTGGTGTTAAAGTCTGTTCAAGTCTCGGGGTTCAGGATCTTCTCTGTCCGTCTTTGAGAAAGTCACAGTCAAAGCAGAGGAAGTTCTACCTTGGCTGCGATCGTAGCCGGGGTCATCCTGGCCCTCTGTCCGTCATCACAGTGTGAAGGTCCGGCGTAAGCCTGAGAACCCGGCGATGCCTCGTTCTCCCTCAGCCGGTCCAGAGGTTCCTTCCTCCTCTGAACGCCTGCTGCTGCTGCTGCTGCTGCTGCTGCTGCCGGCGGTGGCTCGTACTGACCTGCTTTGGACCAATCCTGAGGAGGTGAGTGGACAGCATTAGCATACACAGACTTGTCCAGTATCCAGCAGCTTGAAGCCCTTCATCTGAGTGCTTGTGTGGGTGAGTGTGGGCAGGGAACTCTCTCTGAGGGTGAGAGGATTTGGTCGGCTCTCCACATTCTGCTCCGTGTCTCCAGGAACCAGCGAGTGAGACAGAAAACCATGAAAATACGCCGCGTGCACACAGAGCACACGCCGTCATTATGTCAAACAAGGTTTTTACCTCAAGACAAAACGGAGCTCAACAGTCAAACGACATATTCTACTAGATTTGATGAAAACAAGGAGTTGTGTTCTCATGTTCAACCAGCAGGAGGCAGCAGCTACTATAGCTGATAGCTGCTACTGTGCTACCTGGATGCTGTTGTGTGTTTGACACAAGCAGCTACAGTAGCTAAATGACATAGCATCATCAGATTAGTTAGCAGCTACAGTAGCATTCGTGTTTGACTTTAGCAGCTACAGTAGCTAAATGACATAGCATCATCATATTAGTTAGCAACTACAGTAGCATTCGTGTTTGACTTACCAGCTACAGTAGCTAAATGACATAGCATCATCATATTAGTTAGCAGCTACAGTAGCATTCGTGTTTGACTTTAGCAGCTACAGTAGCTAAATGACATAGCATCATCAGATTAGTTAGCAGCTACAGTAGCCAGATGTAGCGCTGCCAACCCAACGACTTTTTTCAAAACAAAAAAACAGTGACTTTGTGTCCAAACCTCACCAAATGTCTTTGTTTTGTCAAATTTGTCCTCACTTTGACAAAATGTCTTCACAAAAACAGTATAATTGACGTTATTTAGGAGGAGGAGCTATGAAGGAAAACAACAATAGGTTTTTAACTTCACTTCCCTACTTAACATCCGTGTTTTTCCTTAATATAGATGTTTCCCTTTACATCCATGTTTTTCATTTAACGTACATGTTTTAACCTTAGTGTCCTTTTTTCCCCTTAACATCCACATTTTTCACTTATTGTCCACGTTTTCATGTGGAGCACGCACACGCACACACACACACACACACACACACACGTGCACACACACACACACACACAAGTGATGCATCCGTCAGTAAAGTGAAGCTTTTTCATGTGTGAAGCACAGATGCTGCTCAACATCACACACATGAATATTGACTTCGCTGACATTAGATTTGTTGTGTTGTGTTGAGTTGTGTGTTGAGTTGTGTTGTGTTGTGTGAGCAGATGTGCAGACTGAGACAAACTCTCAGTCATTTCAATAAATCTGTGATTCAGGGAGAAGCTGCCGTGATGAAGGCTGCACACAATGTTTCAGCAGTCAATGCATGTTTTTGTCATTATGAGTCAACACGTCTGCAGTGAAGCCACACGGACACACACGCACACACACACACACACACACACACACACACACACACACACACACACACACACACACCCTTAGTTTTTCATTAAGAGCTGAGTTTTTCTCTTGTTGTCTTTGAAATGGATGAATGTGACATCACAAACACGACAACTATGTGAAAGAAATCATATATATACATATATATATATATAAACTGAATTTTTTTTATTTCAATATTTTACAAAACCAAAGTGTTTGTTTTTTGCACAATAGAAAAAGTGTAATTCTAAAACATGATATTTTTATTCTTAAATGTATTACAGAGTAAATGATGCTGTGTACACTGTGACTTACTGTGGTCGGGGAGCTGCACTCGCTCACTGACTGACAGGTTTCTGAAGCCTCTGACGACGCTGAGCTCGATGATTTCTGCAGCACAGAAGATTGTGTTTACTCGTCAACAATCTGTGTGTGTGTGTGTGTGTGTGTGTGTGTGTGTTATTCATATCTTTATGACAAAAAAAATAAACATGAATGAGATGATGCAGATTGCACATTTGTAAACCGAGTAAAGGGAAGTGTGATTGTTAAGAGGTTCCAATATGAGCTGTGTGCGCCCCCTGCTGGACACCCTGTGCTTGAGACATGAATAATTACTGTCATTGTTTGCACAGATTTAAACCACTAAACAAATCTTATTCTTATCTTATAAAAACATCTTCTGGTGATATGTAAGTCAGTTAAAATGATGTTTGCAGTGTTATTTGTGTCGTTAGACAACAACTCACTCTCCCACACCAAACCCCAGAGAAGTCACACACACACAAGTTCAAATGTCTTATTTTGTCACTTCAGTGTTTGAAATCTTTGTTCAGATTGACGTCAGTGACACAAAGTGACCACACGAGGCAGCAGAGGACCAGCAGCTAAAATCACTGATTTTCTCTCTGAGGTTTGGTGTGAGAGGTTTCCATGTTTTCTGGGACTGAGCGTTAACTGAAGAATGGAAATGTCCCTTTAAAGCTGCAGGATGTGTGTGTGTGTGTGTGTGTGTGTGTGTGCGTGTGTGTGTGTGCGTGTGTGCGTGTGCGTGATGTCGGTCTTTCACACCTGGCTCGTGATGTCACAGGGCATGGGTGAAGGTGGCTTGGAGTAGATATTTGCGTCCTGGGACACGAAGCCCGAGTCGTGGGAGGAGACGCTGCTGAGCCGGTGTGCGGCGATGCCCCCCGGTGGCAGAGGCTGGTGTGGCAGGCTGCTGCGGTACCGATAGGAGGAGGAGGAGGAGGTGGGTGAGTGTGGCTGGGAGCCGCCGCCGCCAACACCCGCACTGCCACCTCCTCCTGATGAACGGGAGGCACTACTGTGGGCGCTGTTCACGCTGCTGTAAGGGGGTGGGGCAGAGGAGCAGGGGGAGGGGCAGAGGAGCAGGGTGATGAGGGGTGAGGAGTGTGAGGATGAAGGACAGTCGTGAGGATGGTGTGGCAGGGTTTTTAAGGTGAACGTCGTCGGTTCATCCGTTCATTAGTGTCGGTCAACAACACACAAACAAACAAACAAACAAGCAAACACACAAACAAACACACAAACAAACACACAAACAAGCAAACAAAAACACACAAACAAACAAGCAAACAACAAACACACAAACAAGCAAACAAAAAACACACAAACAAACAAGCAAACAACAAACACACACACACACACACACAAACAAACACACACACACACAAACAAGCAAATAAGCAAACAAACACACACACAAACAAACACACACACAAACAAACAAACAAGCAAATAAGCAAACAAACACACACACAAACAAACACACCAACAAACAAACACATCAACAAACAAAAAACACAAACAAACACACACAAACAAACACACAAGTGAGGGGAGTGAGGGGAGGGGGAAGCAGAGAGTGAGTGTGTGAACGTATGAAGATCCAAACACACACTGAACTATCATCTGTTATTTTCTGTTGTTCAGAAAATGAAGATTGTTTTTGTCCACAAAGTAAAAATCATTCTTGTTTTATTCTTATTCTTTTGACTCTTTAAAAAACAAACAAACAGGGTGAGCCTTCATGTTTCAGGCACAGGGGGCGCTCACAGCGCAGTGCACACTTGACAGAAATGAGTCCTCTTCACGGCTGTTTCACTATTCTGATTATTGTCCGTTTAAGTGTTAATTCAAACCAGTTTCTGTCATTTTTCAGCTTCTTAAATATTTCCTGGTTTCTTTGCTCCAGAAAACGAAGAAATCATTTGAGTTTAAGGAAAAAAAACAAAGATGTTTGAGAACATCAATGTTTTATGAACCAAACGACTCATAACTGAAAATAATGTTAGTTACAGTTCACAAAACATTACACATGTCAACATTAATATACACACAAATATGTGTTTCTGTCTCTCTCTCACACACACACACACACACACAGAGACAGACACACACACAGACATGATGATTAATTCAATCCCAGTAAAAATGAGTGGACAAACTGTAATGACACATTGCCACAGACAGGGGGAGTGAGAGTCACAGCGAAGGCTCCTCTTTCTTTGTGTGTGTGTGTGTGTGTGTGTGTGTGTGTGTGTGTGTGTGTGTGTGTGTGTGTGTGTATGTGTGTATGTGTGTGCGTGTGTGCGTGTGCGTATGTGTGTGTGTGTGTGTGTGTGTGTGTGTTTACCTGCACATGCTGCTCTTGCGTGAGCCGGAGCTGCTTGGAGATGAAGGCGGAGTCTGATACGACCAACTGTAATCTGAGCCTTTAAGATCCTTAATGACCTGAGAGAGACACACTCTTCATCCACTGTGTGTGTGTGCGTGCGTGTTTCTGTGTGTGTGCGTGTATCTGCGTGTGTGTGTGTCACCTGTTCACCAGCAGGGGGCAGTTTGTGAGGGTCAGTGGTTAACACAGTGAGGTCATCGATGATGGCCTGCAGGTGAGTGATCTCTCCTAACATAGCGATCTCTCCGTTCTACACAAACACAGAGTTACACTGAGTTATACTGAGTTATACCGAGTTACACTGAGTTATACTGAGTTATACCGAGTTATACCGAGTTATACCGAGTTACACTGAGTTATACTGAGTTATACCGAGTTATACCGAGTTATACCGAGTTACACTGAGTTATACCGAGTTACACCGAGTTACACTGAGTTATACCGAGTGAGTTATACCGAGTGAGTTATAGCGAGTTACACCGAGTTATACCGAGTTACACTGAGTTATACTGAGTTACACTGAGTTATACTGAGTTATACCGAGTTATACCGAGTGAGTTATACCGAGTGAGTTATAGCGAGTTACACTGAGTTATACCGAGTTACACCGAGTTACACTGAGTTATACCGAGTTACACCGAGTTACACTGAGTTATACTGAGTTATACCGAGTTATACCGAGTTATACCGAGTTACACCGAGTTATACCGAGTTATACCGAGTGAGTTATACCGAGTTACACTGAGTTACACCGAGTTACACCGAGTTATACTGAGTGAGTTTTACCGAGTTACACTGAGTTACAGTGAGTTATACTGAGTTATACCGAGTTATACCGAGTTACACTGAGTTATACTGAGTTATACCAAGTTACACTGAGGTATACCGAGTTATACCGAGTGAGTTATACCGAGTGAGTTATACCGAGTGAGTTATACCGAGTTACACTGAGTTATACCGAGTTACACTGAGTTATACCGAGTTACACTGAGTTATACCGAGTTACACCGAGTCATACCGAGTTATACCAAGTGCGTTATACCGAGTGAGTTATACTGAGTTACACCGAGTTATACCGAGTGAGTTATACCGAGTTACATTGAGTTATACCGAGTTACACTGAGGTATACCGAGTTATACTGAGTGAGGTATACCGAGTAAGTTATACCTTGTTACACTGAGGTATACCGAGTTATACCGAGTGAGTTATAACAAGTTACACTGAGTTATACTGAGTTACACTGAGTTACACCGAGTTACACTGAGTTACACTGAGTTATACCGAGTGAGTTATACCGAGTTACACCGAGTTACACCGAGTGAGTTATAACAAGTTACACTGAGTTATACTGAGTTACACTGAGTTACACCGAGTTACACTGAGTTACACTGAGTTATACCGAGTTACACTGAGTTATACCGAGTTACACCGAGTTACACCGAGTGAGTTATACCGAGTTACACTGAGTTATACCGAGTTACACTGAGTTATACCGAGTGACACTGAGTTATACACTGGTGTAACTCAGTAACTCTCTCTCTCTCTTCCTCCTCCTCCTCCTCCTCCTCCTCTCACCACCACAGGCTGCAGGAAGTTGATGAAGGTGCAGAAGCGTCCTCTCTCCTCCACCAGAGCTCTTCTCACCGCCTGCTTCTCCATCTCCTCCATCAGGAGACACAAGTCTGTGACGTCCTGCATCGCACTGTTCAACTGAGGCTGCAGGTCTGCACGCCCTGAGAGACAGACAGGCAGACAGACAGACATGGAGAGAGAGAGACTGTTCAACTGAGGCTGCAGGTCTGCACGCCCTGAGAGACAGACAGGCAGACAGACAGACATGGAGAGAGAGAGACTGTTCAACTGAGGCTGCAGGTCTGCACGCCCTGAGAGACAGACAGGCAGACAGACAGACAGGGAGAGAGAGAGACTGTTCAACTGAGGCTGCAGGTCTGCAAGCCCTGAGAGACAGACAGGCAGACAGGCAGACAGACAGACAGGGAGAGAGAGAGACTGTTCAACTGAGGCTGCAGGTCTGCACGCCCTGAGAGACAGACAGGCAGACAGACAGACAGGGAGAGAGAGACACTATTCAACTGAGGCTGCAGGTCTGCACGCCCTGAGAGACAGACAGGCAGACAGGCAGGCAGGCAGGCAGGCAGGGAGAGAGAGAGAGACTGTTTGGTTTTTTTTGGCCACATGGGGGCAGCAGACACCTGCAGTCATGTATTTAACCTTCATCATTTGAAGAAAGATGATTTATTATATATAATATATACATTTACAACTGTCTGTGTGTGTGTGTGTGTCTGTGTGTGAGTGTGTGTGTGTGTGTGTGTGTGTGTGTGTGTGTGTGTGTGTGTGTGTGTGTGTGTGTGTGTGTGTGTGTCTGTGTGTGTGTGTGTGTGTGTGTGTGTGTGTGTGTGTGTGTGTGTGTGTCTGTGTGTGTGTGTGTGTGTGTGTGTTTCCTTGTATTTCACAGGATTAGTTTATTCTTTTTTCAGTTATTGGCACATTTGTGTTAAATTATGTTTATTTGTAATATGAATAAAGACATTCATTCATTCATTCATTCATTCATTCATTCATTCATTCATTCATTCGTCCTGCTGTGCCACATGTCCTGATGTCCTGTCATGTATTAATCAAATGAACTGACTTGACTTGTGTGTATTAACTTTATTTTAACGTATGAACGACTAGAACGTGAAGATGATGATGACGATGATGGTGATGATGGTGATGATGGTGACGTCACTTACCCTGCATCTCTGTTACAGCCGGAACAAACATCACAGGGAACAGAGACGAGAGACAGAGAGACAGAGAGACAGAGAGACAGAGAGGAGGGAAAGAAAGGGCAGAACTTATTGTTCAGGTTTGAGACAAAAAAAGCTTCACAAGACGCATGTTAGAGCAAAACCAGTGAAAACCAGTGAAAACCAGTGAAAACCAGTGAAAACCAGTGAAACATGACACAAGAGAAGTGACATTTGAAACGCTGCTCTTCAGCAGCAACACATTCACCTGAGCTTTCTACACCATCAACTCATCACCTATCGTTCATAAGAAGAAGGACTAACATCTTAAAGAACCAGTTCACGTCTTTATCTCACTGACAGACAGACGTCTGTAAACCACTCACTCTCACACACCAAAGTCCAGAGAGAAAACCAGTGATTTTAACATCACACACACAGGAGTTGTTGATCCACTGCTGCCTCCATCACTAAGTTCTAATGTCTTATTTTATAAAATCCTAAATGTGGATTTACTTCAGTGACACAAAGTGACCACACGAGGCAGCAGAGGACCAGCAGCTCCCATGTCCCTGCAGCTAGAATCACTGTGTGAGTGAGTGGTTTACAGACATGTGTCTCACAGTCAGACAAAGACTCACTGTGAGACAAGGTTTTCATGCTCTTCATCAGCCACGTCTTCTGTCTGCCCTCGTGTCTCCAGCTGGATAACGACGTTAAAGTACGTCATAAATTACACTCACACTGTCCCTGTAACTACAGTTATTATGGGCTGTATTGTTCATAACGTGTGTGAGTGTGAGTGTGAGTGAGGAGTTTCAGGACGAATGAGAAGACTGCATTTCCACTGACTGCCACTAGATGGAAACATCAGACTATTATTGTTGAAACCGTTTACAGTCTGCAGACCTCTGACCTCAGTGAGCGACTCTAGCTTCTTCTACATTTGTTGATCGATCATCACGTGAAGCATATAAGAGGTTAAAATATATAAAATATCTGTAATATCAATGTTAAAGGGACCAAGTATATATATGTACATATATATATGTATGTATATATACACTGTCCAACCTGCTTAAGTTTTACCACCACACCATCAGCTCTATAATTGGGACCAGTGTGGCTTCTTTGCTCATCACTATTGAGGAAATGCACATCCTCAGCAAAAAGATGTTTTTATATACAGTTTATATATATATATATATATATATATATATACTGTATATATAACTGCAGTTTAAGAGCCTGAACTGTCCCTTTAATCCACTCAAAGCTATGACAGAGGTGACAGTCTGCCTGACCTTTGACCTTTGTGTGGTCACCGGTACCTTTGCGAGCCTTCTTCTGCAGCTTCACCGTGTCTGATGACTTCTTCTTGATCTCGTGTCGTGACCTCTTGTACTCTGGAAACACAGGAGTGTGAAGAACGCTCTGTGTTAACAATGTGTTCACGTGTTCATCTGTTCATGTGTTCACATGCTCACGTGTTCAACATTTTCTTTAGCTTTTCCATCAGGAAAGAGAAGTTTATAAAGCACTCACTCTCTCACACCAAACCTCATAGAGAAAATCAGTGATTTTAGCTCACGGGGACACAGGAGCTGCTGGTCCTCTGCTGCCTCGTGTGGTCACTTGGTAAATGTTAAGAATTTCAAAAGTAGAATTTAAAAAAATCAGACATTTGAACTTAGTGATGGAGGCAGCAGTGGATCAACAACTCCTGTGTGTGTGTGTGTGTGTGTGTGTGTGTGTGTGAGAGATGTTAAAATCACTGACTTTCTCTATGGACTTTGGTGTGGCAGAGTGAGTGGTTTATAAACTTCAGTTTTCTGCTCAATAATAATAAAACTATTCTTATCATGAGGACAGAATTGAGTTCTCTTTAGCTTGATCAAGACTAAAATGTTCGCCACATAAATATTTGACATTATTGTGAAATTATTATTGTGGGGTGGAGTGGCTCAGTGGTTAAGACCAGTACCCTGTGTGCGAAAGACATCGTGGTCGCAAGTTCGATTCCACCCCTAGCTGATTGTGCTCATACCCATTGTAAGTCGCTTTGGATAAAAGCGTCTGCTAAATGACATGTAATGTAATGTAATGTAATTGTGTGTGTGTGTGTGTGTGTGTGTGTGTGTGTACCTTTGGCATGGTCCTTGTCCAGCTGGTTGGCCGTCTTCTTCCAGTCTTCTATCTTATCCTGGAGAGGAGTGATCAGACTCTCCATCAGAGCGCTGCAGCAGAGACAGAGAGGACATGAGGACACACGGTGGTCGTTAAAGTCACTTCTGTCCTCAAAACTGTCAAACAGTGAGGACAAAAAGATGGATGTGAAGTTTTGACCTCATTCACCTGTCCTCTGTCCTCATCATTCACCTGTCCTGTCACCTGTCCTCATCATTCACCTGTCCTCTGTCCTCATCATTCACCTGTCCTCTGTCCTCATCATTCACCTGTCCTGTCACCTGTCCTCATCATTCACCTGTTCTGTCACCTGTCCTCATCATTCACCTGTCCTCTGTCCTCATCATTCACCTGTCCTGTCACCTGTCCTCATCATTCACCTGTCCTGTCCTCTGTCCTCATCATTCACCTGTCCTCTGTACTCATCATTCACCTGTCCTCTGTCATCTCACACACACAGGGAAGAAAGATAGAAGGACATGTGTCTTACTTGGTGAACTGGCGAAGTTTGGCCTCGATGCTACGATGTCTCATGCACATCCTGGTCAGAGCTGAACCAATGTCTCTGGTTGCCCCTGGAAACAGAAGCGTCAGGGTCACATGGTGTGAAGAGCTCACACACACACACACACACACACACACACACACACACACACACACACACACACACACACACACACATAAATACAGTGGTATTTCTCACCAGTGTGTGTTTGAGTCACAGCCAAACGTTCAGGAAGTGCAAACCTGCCACTGTAAACACCGCTCTATTTTTAGAGTGGATTTTAGAGTGGATCCATGTGGAAAACAGTGACCCCGGAGCCGGAGCCGGAGCCGGAGCGGGAGCCGCTGTAAATGACTTCCAAACAAGGTGCTGCAGTCTGAGGCACATGCTGAGCAGTTTATGTGGAGTTTACAGACACTGTGTCAGGACTGGAGCAGAAAAACATGGCTGCCAGACAGAGAGGACACAAGGACAGACAGACTCGAACCAGTCTGTCAGTCTGAGTCTACGTCACATGTCCACGTCTTTATCTCACTGTGAGACACACGTTAGTTCAGGAGACTGAAGTTTATAAACCACTCACTCTCACACACCAAAGTCCAGAGAGAAAATGAGTGATTTTAACGTCACACACACACACAGGAGTTGTTGCCTCCATCACTACGTTCTAATGTCTGATTTTTATGAATTCTGTCTTTTAAATCTTTAATTCTGATTAACCTCAGTGACACAAAGTGACCACACGAGGCAGCAGAGGACCAGCAGCTCCTGTGTCCCCGCAGCTAAAATCACTGATTTTCTCTCTGGGGTTTGGTGTGGGAGAGTGAGTGGTTTGTTACACAATGCTGTGTATTCATTAACACAACAAATCTTTCATTACAGCAAACCTGTAATGAAAACAATCACACACACACACACACACAGTGTGTATGTGTGTGTGTGTGGTTCCCATCCAGAGAGTGTTCCATTCATAATTAACAAATTCCTCCCTCATGCCTCCTGTTCTACCCGGCAACCATTCATTAAAGTGGAGCGCCCCCCCTCCCCCCCCAACAAACACACGCGCACACACACACACACACACACACACACACACACACACAGATCAGTTTATACAACTGTATGTGGGTTTTGTGTTGTCAGCAGTGATATAACACCAAATCAATATGTGAAGCTTGACTGTGAGAGAGTGATGTCACCACACACGCACACACACACAAACGCGCACACACACGCACACACACACACACACACACACACACACACACACAGTGAGGGGTACTTTGCATGGAAGGAAGAGGGAGATTTGTGAGTGAAGGAGATGGAGGAGAGATCAGAGGGAGACGCCTCACACATTTTAATGAGCTCACTGCTGGAGAGAGAAGCATGGATCTACAGCCAAGTGTGTGTGTGTGTGCGTGTGTGTGAGTGTGTGTGTGTGTGTGTGTGTGTGTGTGTGTGTGTGTGTGTGTGAGTGCGCGTGTGTGTGATCCCTGTGTTTATGATGCCACTTCCTGTTTGTTATTACCAGGAACCTCAGACTCTGCAGGAGATCAACACCAAACACACACACACACACACACACTGTTCACATCTGGAAGACAGCAACTGTGTGTATTTGTTACCTCTTTAGGACCTTAAACAACGATCTTGTCAGGACCACTAGAAGTCCTCATGGAGACCAAAACCTGGTCCTGATGAGGCAGAAACTCATTTCTGAGCAACGACACGTATTCACAGTGACAACATAAAAAAAAAAACCTCTGATCTCTGCGTCACATGATCGCGTCTTTATCTGCGTCACATGATCACGTCTTTATCTGCGTCACATGATCGCGTCTTTATCTGCGTCACATGATCGCGTCTTTATCTGCGTCACATGATCACGTCTTTATCTGCGTCACATGATCGCGTCTTTATCTGCGTCACATGATCACGTCTTTATCTACGTCACATGATCGCGTCTTTATCTGCGTCACATGATCGCGTCTTTATCTGCGTCACATGATCGCGTCTTTATCTACGTCACATGATCACGTCTTTATCTGCGTCACATGATCGCGTCTTTATCTACGTCACATGATCACGTCTTTATCTACGTCACATGATGGCGTCTTTATCTACGTCACATGATGGCGTCTTTATCGGTGTCACATGATCGCGTCTTTATCTACGTCACATGATCACGTCTTTATCTGCGTCACATGATCACGTCTTTATCTACGTCACATGATCGCGTCTTTATCTGCGTCACATGATCGCGTCTTTATCTGCGTCACATGATCGCGTCTTTATCTGCGTCACATGATCACGTCTTTATCTACGTCACATGATCACGTCTTTATCTGCGTCACATGATCGCGTCTTTATCTGCGTCACATGATCACGTCTTTATCTACGTCACATGATGGCGTCTTTATCTACGTCACATGATGGCGTCTTTATCGGTGTCACATGATCGCGTCTTTATCTACGTCACATGATGGCGTCTTTATCGGTGTCACGTGATGGCGTCTTTATCTACGTCACATGAACGCGTCTTTATCTGCGTCACATGATCGCGTCTTTATCTGCGTCACATGATCGTGTCTTTATCTGCGTCACATGATCGCGTCTTTATCTGCGTCACATGATCGCGTCTTTATCCGCGTCACATGATCGCGTCTTTATCCGCGTCACATGATGGCGTCTTTATCTACGTCACATGATGGCGTCTTTATCTACGTCACATGATGACGTCTTTATCGGTGTCACATGATCGCGTCTTTATCTGCGTCACACGATCGCGTCTTTATCTACGTCACATGATCGCGTCTTTATCTGCGTCACACGATCGCGTCTTTATCTGCGTCACATGATCGCGTCTTTATCTGCGTCACATGATGGCGTCTTTATCTGCGTCACATGATGGCGTCTTTATCTACGTCACATGATCGCGTCTTTATCTACGTCACATGATCGCGTCTTTATCTACGTCACATGATCGCGTCTTTATCTACGTGTGTGATGTTAAAATCACTGATTTTCTCTCTGGGGTTTGGTGTGGGCGTGTCAAACAACAGATTTTAACCAGCTAACAAAAGACACACCCTTTTTTTTAAAGGACAGAATAACATTTTCTTCAGCTTTTCCAACAGGAAACTGAAGTTTGTAAATCACTCACTCTCCCACACTAAAGTCCACAAAGTAAGTCAGTGATTTCAGCTGATTTCAGCTGATTTCAGCTGGCGGGGACACAGGAGCTGCTGGTCCAGTTCTGTGCTGGTCCCTGAAGTCTGGGTCCAGGCTGCCCTACTGAAGGGCAGAGAAACTCTTCCTCTTCCTTGTCGCCTGGCAACAGACTTAACAGACACGGTTTGTTGCGGTTTCTATGACAACGCAGATCTGGGCTTGTTGCTAAGAGGAGAATCAGAATGTTTGGTGCTGAGAACAAATTGTGTGCTGGTACGGAAATAAGTGTCAGAGAGAGAGAGAGAGAGAGAGGGGGGGGAGGGAATGAGGGAGGGAGGGAGGGAGGGGGGAGAGGGAGAGAGAGGGCGAGGGAGGGAGAGTGATTACAGTAATTTCACTGCTTGTGTACAACTACAGTGTGAGTTTGTAAATAATGTTAATAATTGTTAATACGTCATTTTAACACGAGATCAACTGTAACATTAAACTACCAGATATCAACACACACACACACACACACACACACAGTAGTGTCTCTCTCTCTCCACTGCATCTCCATGGCGACCTCCATCTTTAATCGCGCCGAGGGATTCGTCAGCATGTGTGTGTGTGTGTGTGTGTGTGTGTGTGTGTGTGAGTGACGAGAGTCAAACAGAAGACGAGGCAGAAACAAACAGACAGACAGACAGACAGACAGACAGACTGTGTCACAGTGAGATAAACACGT
>NC_081138.1:31784701-31804701 GCF_958295425.1 Solea solea
TCTGATGACATAGAGCAGAATAATCTGATCAGAGCCGCTGAAGTGATCATTATTGTTATATCGTTGATGTAAAGAAAGAAGGTTTTGTCTGAAATGAAAGGGAATCATCATTGTTTTAAGATCATGTGACACACAGACATGACTCAGCAAAAACACGTCATCCTTATACGACACTGAGCGTCAGGGTGACGTGTTTTTGCTGAGTCATGTTTTTCCGCTCAGCTGGGACGATCACCAGCGCCATCATAGAACCATGTGACTTCAAATATCACAGCAAACACACACACAGACACACACGCACACACACGCACACACACAGACAGACACACACACACAAACACACACACACAGACAGAGACACACACACACAAACACACACACACAGACACACACGCACACACACACACACACACACACACACACACACACCTCCATCACTAAGTTCAAATGTCTGATTTTGCGAGTTTGGCTTTTGATAATCTTCATCCAGATTAACCTCAGTGACACTAAGTGACCAGTGAGATAAAGTTTTTAACTTCTGATGAGTCTTCTGATAGTTGCCCATAGAGACAGGAAAACCACACCCTTAAATCTCAAGTCGCTTTTACATATTTTAAGAACTTCTATAAATTCCTTAAATTCTCTTTCAAATCTTTCAAGTGAACTGAATAAAATGTCATTTAACAGAGTTACAACTCCTCTTCAGTCCAGCAGAGACACTCTCACTCATCATCCCTCCATCCACTGTTATTCTCTGTCTCGTCTCATGTGGACCAGACTGTGAACCAGACTGTGGACCAGACTGTGGACCAGACTGTGCTGTGGCCTGGTTCTCGCTCTGACAGCGTCTCCACAGCTGAGGAGAAGCTTCTGTGTCCTCTCTCACTCTTTTGTTCCCTTTGTTTCCACCACAGTGAGACAGAAAAACACAGATAATCCAGCAGACAAGTGAGAGAGAGAGAGAGAGAGGGTGGAGCCAAGCGGGGGCTGTTGGGGCGTCGGGATTATCCAGATTTTTTTTATGTGTGTGAATTATTCAGAGAAAAAAAAAGCTGCATGTTTCCTTTGTTTATGAATTATATTCTCAATATAGTGAATAAAGACGTGAACATGTCCTTAAGATATCGTATGTGTATATATATATATATACATATACGTATATATACATATATATATATATGTATATATACATATATATATATATGTATATATGTATATATATATATATATATATATATATATATATATATCACAACCTGAAAAATCATACATTCATTTCCAGTTCCCGTGGAGAATTTCCAATTTTGAAAATTCCTTGAATTTGGCAACACAAACGTTTCCTTGAACTAAATAGAAAGTTTTTCATGAACTTAAACTTAAACCTCAGCTGTCAACAAATAAAGGGTCAAACATTTGAATAAGCAAACATGTGACTTACTACGATGTTTGGTCGCGTGTGCACGTCACACTCTGAGAGCACGCCTCCACATGTTTGTCAAACAGGAAGTGCTCACACAGGAAGTCATTCACACAGGAAGTCATTCACACAGGAAGTCATTCACACAGGAAGTGACTTAATAGAAAGTGAGTCGAAAGTAAATTTTTAACATTTTCTAAAAAACGTGAATAAAATAAAGCTTTTTTTTCACATCTGAATTCATATTAAATGATGCGTTATTTTTCTTTCGTTCCTAAAGTGTTTAAAATTAAAGTTGAATGAATGAATGAATGAATCTTGCTGTTTTTCTCTTGTATGAACGCGTCTCCTGTATTTGGTGATTTCCATCATTGATCATTGTTTTCTCCACTAATTCATTCATAAAATGTCTGAAAACATTGATGATTGTTTGTCAGAACCTGGAAGTGATGATCAAATATTAAACATATATGTATATATATATATATATATATATATACATATATACATACATATACAAAAAATATTTGACTTTGAATGATGAACCAAAGAAGCAGGAAATGTTGACTTTTAAGAATCAATGTGAATCAATGTCATTTATTCTTCAGTGTCTATTCTTTTCTATCAATAAAGAGAGTGATGTTCACACAGATGAATGAATGAATGAATCTGTGTGATATTTAGAGCATGAATTCTCCGGGTATTGATCCGACCTAGTCAAACTCAATACTGAGTAAAGATGACGGTGGCCCTGAAGGTCAAAACACCATCCATGTTAAGTCACTTAACTTACTTGTTTAACCCTTAGTGTCCTTTTCCCCCCTAAACTTCCTTTTCCTTAACTTCCATGTTTTTACCCTCGACTTCCTTGGATTCTCTGAACATTTTTAGGTCCAGAACCAGCTGAGTGTGATCGCGACCTTTGCCCCAGTGTGACCTGTGTGTGTAAGGTACACTCACACACACACACACACACACACACACACTCAGGGAGTGACCAGAGGCCTCAGGTCAGGAAAAAGAGGAAGGGAGGAGCTGAGGAGGAAGAGGAAGATGACGGAATAAGAGGAAGAAAAAGTGCTGCGTAAACAGTGAGGAGTGAAACCTGCAGCTCAGCACTTGTTGTGAACACATGAGTCCATGGCACATGAATGATTTTATTCAGTCAGAATTAATGGGACAGTTAAGGGGTTTTATTTTGAGTGTGGTTGTTTTCCCAGTTTTAAAGGTCTTTATATTTATTAGATTGAATCACATTTAAAGTCGACAGCTTTGATCTGACATAAAAGGAAACAATAAGTGTTTATTTTAAGATCATGTGATACAAATCAGGACATTTAGCACCTCTGCTGCCTCGTGTGGTCACTTTGTGTCACTTAAATAAATCAGAGTCAAATATTTCAAACACTGACATTAGTGATGCAGGCAGCAGTGTGTGTGTGTGTGTGCGTGTGTGTGTGTGTGTGTGTGTGAGATGTTAAAATCAGACACAGAGACAGACACAAGTATTCATTTCATAGAGACTTTCTCTGAGCTTAACCATAACTACTACTACTAACCTTAACCTTAACCTGAACCGGGTCCTAACCATTCTACTTGTCCTCACTTAATTATTTATGGGGAGTTGATTTTTGTCCACACAAGGAGGACAAGTCTCCATAATGTGACCATTGGGAACAGATTTAGGTCCCCACAACATGAGTAATACCTGAAAACACACACACACACACACACAAACTTGTTTTGAACCTTTAGTGAGGACACCTCATAGACATAATGCATTCCCTAACACACTAATCTTAACCATCATAACTAACCATAACCATCACAACTAACCTTAACCATCACAACTAACCTTAACAATCATAACTAATCTTAACCCTCACAACTAACCATAACCATCACAACTAACCTTAACCATCATAACTAACCTTAACCATCATAACTAACGTTAACCATCATAACTAATCTTAACCATCACAACTAACCTTAACCATCATAACTAACCTTAACATCACAACTAACCAAAACCATCACAGCCAACCTTAACTATCACAACTAACCTTAACAATCATAACTAACTTTAACCATCACAACTAACCTTAACAATCATAACTAACCTTGACCATCACCACTAACCGTAACAATCACAACTAACCTTAACCATCACAACTAACCTTAACAATCATAACTAACCTTGACCATCACCACTAACCGTAACAATCACAACTAACCTTAACCATCACAACTAACCGTAACAATCACAACTAACCTTAACCATCACAACTAACCTTAACAATCATTACTAACCTTAACCATCACAACTAACCATAGCCACCACAACTAACCTTAACCATCACAACTAACCATAGCCACCACAACTAACCTTAACCATCATAACTAACCATAGCCACCACAGCTAACCTTAACCATCATAATTAATCTTAACCACCACAACTAACCTTAACCATCACAACTAACCTTAACCATCATAACTAACCTTAACATCACAACTAACCTTAACCATCACAACTAAACTTAACCATCATAACTAACCTTAACCATCACAGCTAACCGTACCCATCATAACTAACCTTAACCATAATACAAATACAAGAACATGTGTGAAGCTGCTGCTGCTGCTGTTGCTGCTGGAGGAGGATTTACCTTCATGTCGTTGACGATGGCCTGGAACAGGCCCCCGAGGGCCCCGCACTCCCGCTCCACCGTCTCCATGTTCGCCAGATCCACCATTCACCGGAATGTGCAGGGGCAGCGCGCGCTTCACTGCGCGCTACCGACGACAACCGGGAGAGAAAAGAGGAGGAAGAAAAAATAAAGGTATATTCCCACAAAATCCGAAAAATCGGACTCCGCTATTTGTTTTATCCTTTAAAGGACGAGGAGATGAAGAGGAGGAGGAGGAGGAGGAGGAGACAAACGGCTCCTGCTGCGGTTTGTATCGAGCGAAGAGAAGATGTGACAGAGGAGAGATGCTCGCTCTCTCTCTCTCTCTCTCTCTCTCTGTCTCTGTCTCTCTCTCTCTCTCTGTCTCTCTGTCTCTGTCTCTGTCTCTCTCTCTCTCTCTCTCTCTGTCTGTCTCTCTCTCTCTCTCTCTCTGTCTGTCTGTCTCTCTCTGTCTGTCTCTCTCTCTCTCTCTCTGTCTGTCTCTCTCTCAGCTGTGTATCGGGGTGAACATGTTTGGCGCAGACAGAAGCGCAGACGCATGTGAGAGGTGTGTGTGTGTGTGTGTGTGTGTGCGTGTGTGTGTAGAGGAAGGCTGTGATTGGTGCAGAGGCGGTGGACTCAGCTCAGCGGTGCAGACAGTAACACGATCCGTGTAACTGCACACACACACACACACACACACACACAAGAAAACACACACACACACACATACATGTCCTCATACAGCATCCCTAGTGAGGACACTGTCAAAATCTCGTACTTCATCCTACCGACGCTGCAGTACACGTGTCCGGCCTGTAGGTGGCGCTGTGGCGCTGCTGCAGCAAAACTGGAGACATGCACTGAGCATGTGCAAGTTTTAGAAGAAGTAAACAACGTGAAGAATCACCGACACCAAGAGAGAATGAAGAGAACGTGACAGTTTAAAGCAACAGAAATGTTTTTATTATTTTAGCGTCAATTTCTGTCAAATAAAATCAATGGACCTGAACACTGACATGGAGATGATTCACTGACTAAAATCCCTCTGCACTGACGACCCCTGACCCCTGACCCCTGACCCCACCTGAGTTTCTGGAAAACACAAACATTTATAAATGTGGTATTTTATTTTATTTGCATTTTTATTTTAGTACGATTGTTATTACAGTTTATTTACTTTCTGCTCATTTCATGGCAACATACTGTGTGTGTGTGTGTGAGCGAGAGAGAGAGTGCTGCCATCTAGTGGTTAATGTAGGCACATGCATTTACACTAATAATCAAATAGTGTGTGTCTGTTTGTGTGTGTGTTTGTCACTGTAAACACACACACACAGTGTGAAGTGTTTACTTTGTGGTAAAAGTGGATTAAATTGTGGATTAAATTGACAGACAGACAGACAGACAGACAGACAGACGACTTTATTAATCCCTTTGGGAGGTTCCCTCGGGGAAATGAACAGCTCCAACATCCACACACAGCACTGTTAAAATTAGAGTCACACTTTACAGGAGAGTGGAAAGAGAAACACCCCAGGTACCAAACACCATACAATATAGAAGAGAATCAAATAAGGTAAAAATGAACAATGCTATATATATATATATATATATATATGTATACATATATACACACATAAACACACACACACACATATATATATGTATACATATATATATATATATATATATATATATGTATATACACACATGCCAGTTTGATGACCCCGGGGGACAAACGAGTCCCCGAGCCTGTTGGTCCTGTACTTTGGGACAAGCAACCTGTTTGTGGATTAGATGTTAAATGTGTCCTGGTCTGTACAGTCAGGTTTTATTTTGTAAACTTTATTGGAATTGTAAAATGAATCACTTTAATTAACATCTTCACGCATTCATTTAATTATTCATCGTCTCGTGCGCGCGCGCGCGTGTGTGTATGTGTGTGTGTGATATCCTCCTGTGAGGAGCTTGTGGCTCCAGTTTGTCTCAGCCAATCAGCGGCCAGGGTCAGGTCACTGCCCCGCCCTCGCGCGGACGCCATTGGCTGAGTTGTCATATGTAATGGTGTTATGGGCGGAGTCAGAGATGCCACGGTGAGGTGAGTTTACGCCTCCCCTGATGGGACGTGAACAGGAGCAGCAGCAGCAGCAGAGCCAGCACCTGATCCTGATCCTGATCCTGAACCAGAACCAGACTGTGACTCAGCAGGTGAGCGAGCCTCGGTTTAATCGGCGCTAAAAGCCCGCACGTTTGTTTGTTTACCGGAACTGTGCATAATATGCGTACGCTTACGTAACGTACGTAAAGTTCTAAAGATGTAACCCGTGCGAGACTTTGAACCCTAACAACGTGGTTTTTATCACAAACTACGTTTATTTATATATATATATATATATATATAGATATATACATATCTATATATATACATATATATATATATATAACAACTTTATTGCAACACGGTTACAGTACAGACGGGATTTAAAGAGTGAACAAACAAGCAGAGGAAATAAAACTTTGCCAGGGTAGCTGATGAGTTATTAAAAAGACCAAACACTGACAGTCTTAATTGCCTTTTTGTTGTTAGAGCCAGAAATCAAAGAAATATAATGCACAACTTCATGGGTAAAAGGGACAAAATTAGGTTTTTTACCACTGAATTTACATTTATGAATATGGACTTTTGCCAATAGAATCGATACATTTATAATGAAGTACATATTCTCTCTATTTTGAGTTCTATAAAAGCAAAATACCACATTCTCCCATAATAAAACAAAGTCTTTATAAATAAGGTCAATGATGAATCTGCTGAAGTTTTGCCAAAATGATCTGGTGTGTGAACAAAACCAAAGTATGTCAAACACTTTATATTTATGTCTCTTTTAAATGAGCAGCATAATATCGGTGAATGATTTTCATCGATACTTCTTTCACCTTGTTTACTATCATGTATTTGTTAGCAATCAACCAAACTACGTTCATGTGTAGTGCAGCCGTCAGTGACGTCATCAGCGAGACCGCAGCGCGCAGGCACCGTCAACAAAGTGTAACACCCGAAAAAGATTAAATAATAATAATAATGATCAATAACGTCATCATAATAC
The DNA here is from genome assembly GCF_958295425.1 of Solea solea. NCBI lineage: Eukaryota > Metazoa > Chordata > Actinopteri > Pleuronectiformes > Soleidae > Solea > Solea solea. Next base: position 31,791,896 of record NC_081138.1, read on the forward strand.
AGCTATACTGTATTATGATGACGTTATCGACACAGCAGTATCGTCTCTGCTCTAAAATGTATTGATTATTAATAATTAATCAGTTACTAAAATAATTGATTTAGATTTGTGTGATTTTTAATAATCAAAACCAGTTACTGTGATTTTTCAGCTTCTTAAATGTGAATATTTTCTGCTTTCTTTGCTCCATAAAACAAAGAAATCATTCACACGGAATGATTTTGGTTTGTGGACAAAAACAAAGACATTTCAGAAAAAAAATGTAACTAAAGAACCAATCAATGAATTATTATAATGAAAATAATCCTGCGTTACAGCCACATTCTAACGTTGTCTGTGAAGAATAAAAAAAAAGATGAATGAAATCAGTGAAGTGCATTTTATTCTGAAAAACCACAGTTTCCACATCTGCTTGTATTGTTTACAGGTGTTATGGTCACGGTTGGAGTCACATGACATATTTATCATAAATCATTTTGTGGATTATATTACCTGTGAGTAGTACAAAGTGCAGTCGTCCACTGCACAGCTGATAACTTTAACGCTTCACCACAGCCATGGAGACGACGAGGACACGAAACCAGCGCGGTACCAAGAGTAAAGCCAGCGAGCAGAGGGAGGAGCCAGCACACTGGGGCAGAGCATGGTGGGTCGTCACATCACATCAGATATGTTCACGTCATCAAACGACTCAGATCATTAAATCATCTACGTCACTTTAAGTCTTTAAGTCCATCTTTAGAACACCATCGCGTCTTTATCTCACTGTGAGACAGGAAACAGGAGCTGCTGGTCCTCTGCTGCCTCGTGTGGTCGCTTTGTGTCACTGAGGTCAATCTGAACAAAGGATTTTAAAAGCCGAAGTGACAAAATCAGACATTAGAACTCAGTGATGGAGGCAGCAGTGGATCAACAACTCCTGTGTGTGTGTGTGTGTGTGTGTGATGTTAAAATCACTGATTTTCTCTCTGGCCTTTGGTGTGTGAGAGTGAGTGTTTTACAAACTTCAGTTTCCTGTCTCACACTGAGATAAAGACGTGAACACGTTCTTAAAGAGTCCGTAGGTTTAGACGGTAGAAAGTTTATGACGTGAGCCTTTTGTTGAACACCTGCAGAGGAAGTCAAACAGAGCAGTCAGGGTTAACCTCCTCTCTGAATGAACCATGTAAGTCAAACATTAAGGTTAGTTTAGGTTAGTTTTGGTTAGTTTAGGTTAGTTTTGGTTCGATGCAGGTGGGTTTGGTGGTTTCTCCAGGACTGTAGTTGTGTTTGTGGTGTTCTTCTCAGGGAGGTGGACTGGTTCTCCCTGATTTCCGTGATCAGCCTCCTGTGCTTCGCCCCCTTCATCGTCTTCTTCTTTGTGATGGCCTGTGATCAGTACCAGTGCTCCGTCACCCAGCCGCTCTTTGACCTGGTCCAGGGAAAGACCACGCTGCTCTCCATCTGGGCCCGCGCTCCCTCCTTCACCTGGTCAGCTGCCAAGATCTACGCCGTCTGGGTGACCTTCCAGGTCAGAGTCTGGAGGAGGAGCTTAGACCAGAGGAAGATTCATGGCTGTGAAAAGCGACCGTTTTCTTTGGGCTGTAAAAGGAATGTAAACAAGCTGAAACTGGTTGTGTTTGTCCCTCAGGTGTTCCTGTACATGTGTGTACCTGATGTTGTCCATAAGGTGATTCCTGGCTACGCAGGTGGAGTTCAGGACGGAGCACGAACTCCTGCTGGTAACACACACACACACACACACACACACACCAGTGTGATGATGGGGATTAGACTGAGTGCAGGGTCAGCTTCCTTGTGAGTGAGTGAGTCCTCTGTCCCATGTGACTCAGGTCCTGAGGTGGTTTTGTCTTGTCAAACCAGGTTTTCTTGTCCGGGTTCTTCATTTAAGGCTCGCTGCTCACCTACTTTCATGATTCTATTACAGCTGAAATAATCCTGTATTCAACTGATTTGAAGCGATTGATTTAAATGATCAACAAAACAACAAAACACACGAGGAAACACGCGACGCTTTGAAGAAAGTAGCACGAGAAAAAGACACAGAACTGAAGTAAAGTTGTGTTATTTGTTTGTGTGTGATTGTTAATGTCGTGGTTTGTGTCGCTTCTGTTTGTTAGGTCTGATTAACAAGTATGAGATCAACGGGCTGCAGAGCTGGATCATCACTCACGTCCTGTGGACACTGAACGCTCACTGTCTCCACTGGTTCCCTCCCACCATCATCTTTGATCACTGGATTCCTCTGATGTGGTGTGCCAACATCCTGGGCTACACTGTGTCCACCTTTGCTTTCATTAAGGCTCATCATTTCCCCACCAACACCGAGGACTGGTGAGGACAGACAATACGTCCTCATTTATGTTTCAGTCCAACAATGTCCAAATGTCCTCACTTTGACTGAATGTCCTCAGTTTGACAAAACGTCCTCATTTTGACTGAATGTTCTCACTTTGACAAAGTGTCAAATTCATTGATTCACAGATGAATGATTATTTACTCTGACTTGTTGTCCTTGTGCTTCTTCTGCAGTAAGTTCACAGGAAACATCTTCTACAACTTCATGATGGGCATCGAGTTCAACCCACGCATCGGGAAGTGGTTCGACTTCAAGCTGTTCTTTAACGGCCGACCCGGCATCGTGGCCTGGACCCTCATCAATCTGTCCTACATGGCCAAGCAGCAAGAACTGTACGGACAAGTCAGCAACTCCATGATCCTGGTCAACGTCCTGCAGGTGAGGAGCAAAAACCACTTCAGCTTCAGGTGGACAGCTGTCCTCACTTTGACAGAATGTCCTCACTTTGACAGAATGTCCTCACTTTGACACTGAATGTCGTCACGTCAGTTCTGTCCTCAGGGGAAACATTAAGTTGAACTGTGATGTGAAACACAGCATAAGACTGAACGTTTGTCCCACATGTCTCGGCCTGAAGGCGGGGGACAGAGATGAAAATGAAAGGAGTGTGTTTGTGTCCTTGTCTTTGAGGCCCTGTACGTCCTGGACTTCTTCTGGAATGAAGCCTGGTACCTGAAGACCATCGACATCTGTCATGACCACTTCGGCTGGTACCTGGGCTGGGGAGACTGTGTGTGGCTGCCGTACCTGTACACACTGCAGGTAACACACCTGTCCACGTTTTACTAACCCAAGTGTCTCCGTGTGTCTCTGCTGGCAGCCATTTTGTTTTCCCTGACAACGGACTCAGACATTTAAATAGACTAGAAGATTCCGCGGATCGTATCTGTGGAATCAACCTTTAAAACTCACTTTAAAGGGAGAGAGAGACTGACTCTTGCAGCTGGTTGCACAAGCCCCTCCCCCTTCCAAACACCTGTCTCTAGCTGTCCAAAACTGGTAAAAAAAACAGAGAAAACAGCGTGTTTTAAAGTCGTCGTATTTTAACAACGTTTAATGACAGAGAGTAAATGTTTGGTGTGTGAGCGTCAGGAGGCTTTAAGCCACTCCCACGTTTACATCTGTGACAAACAGGTTTGAACTGACAGAGAAACGACAGTTTTAACATGGGAGTGAATGGGAGGTTTGAGCAGAACTCTCTAAGAAAAACGAATGAAAACAACACACAGGTTACACAACAACCACACAACAAACTGTCTGTGTGAGTTGTCAATTGTGGGCGGGATTTTTGTCATTTTCATGTGCCACTCTAACGGCGCAACACACACTCATTATAAAATCTGAAAAAACTTAAACTGCGATTGTTTAAAAACAAAAACGTTGACTTAGGTGAGAAAAGTCATGTGACCCGTTTAAAGTTGTAACCACGTTTAATCACGTCAGTAGGACAACACTGCGACGCTCCAAAGTGGGCGGGGTTCTGATCACTTCCCATTCATGTGTATGTGGAAGTTCTCATTGCAACAACAGGATGTGTGTGTGTTTGGTTCTGCAGGGTCTGTACCTGGTGTATCACCCGGTCCAGCTCACTAACATCCAGGCTCTGGCCGTCCTGTCGCTCGGTCTCGCCGGTTACTACGTCTTCCGCTCCACCAACCGCCAGAAGGACTTGTTCCGCCGCACGGAGGGCGCCTGCTCCATCTGGGGCCGCAAGCCGACGTACATCGAGTGCTCGTACCGCTCCAGTGACGGCGGCGCCCACCGCAGCAAACTCATGACGTCGGGCTTCTGGGGCGTCGCCCGACACTTCAACTACACCGGCGACCTGATGGGGTCCCTGGCCTACTGCGCCGCCTGCGGCTTTGGACACGCGCTGCCGTACTTCTACATCGTCTACATGACCATCCTGCTGGTGCACCGCTGCGTGCGCGACGAACACCGCTGCAGCAGCAAGTACGGCAAAGACTGGACACGCTACACAGACGCTGTTCCGTACCGGCTCATCCCTGGACTGTTCTGAGACCGGACTCTGGAGGAACCCGCACCACGTCCTTCCCCAACGACAGATCTACAGAATCAGCAGTTTATTTCTCTGCCTCGGTTCAGGCATTTTAAATAAAAAACACTTTCTTTGTGACGTCAATCACGCGACGCTGAGACATTCCAACGATGATTCCAACATTCCATCCTCACTTTGACACAATGTCTTTGCTTTCATGAAAATGTCCTCAAAATAAATCCATGTTAAAACAGAATGTCCTCACTGTGAAAAAGACAAAAATGTACATGAAATCAGTCAATATGGATTTTTGTTCAGTACTTAGACAAAGAAGCATTTTTGTGGAATTAACCTTTAAAACAATAAAGTCGACCTTTAAATGTTTCTTCTCATACAAACTCATGTTAAACCGTGAGAAAGTCTTGGTGAACATTTTGAAACTTGAATGATGCGTCTAAGTGAACGTATGAATGAGTTGAAAAAATGTCTTCGTTTATTCCCATGGGAAAAAATCGCAGAAAAAGTTGAATAATTCAGAAAATATTGAATATTTCGAGATAACTGAATATGTCCGATTGATTCCTTGTTGAGTCTGAAGTTTGAATATGATGAAAACTGGAAAAGGAGTTACGTGTCACATAATAATTAAGTTTAAAGAACTGGTAGAAGATTATTAATAATCCCACGAATAATCTGGAGGAAGAACCTGGGTTCCTTGCACTAAGTGTTCAGCGGCCCTCATATGTGGATTAACATGGACTACAAAAAATCTTAATTTTGAGACGTACCCTTAAAAAACGGGCGATTCACGTGACAGTTGGGACACGCCCACAGTGCCGTGCTGCAGCGCCACTAGATGACAGTGTCACTACCTGATCTGAACACTGAGAACAGCCTTCATAACAGGAAGTAGCCGCACTATCACACGTGTGTAGAAGGTAAAAATTAAAGCTTATAAAACTAAAAACATTTTATTGCCGATCAGGTTTCAAAACTGACTTCTTGTTGTTTGACGTATAAACTTAAAAAAATAAATATTTCAAATATTACGACGTGAAAAATGAGACGTAACTGACACATTATTTAAGAGTGAATAAAACAAAGCTGTTCAGTGCACGGGTTCACATCCCAACATGTCCCCTTTCTTATGTGCTTTTTAGAATTCACCACTAGGGGGCAGCAGATCACAGTTAATGCCAACGAGCTGCACATGTGTTTGTGAGCAGCGGTTCTGTCAAAGAATGAATGTATGAATATGAAGAGTTTATTAAAACATGAACTCCGAACAATGAAATAAACTCTACTCTATCAAAATGTCATTTCTTTTAAAACAATTCCTATTCTGAAACATTTGAGAAATGATTTGACTTTTTATCCAGATAAACCTCAACACTTCCAATTTTTTTGTGATATTAAAGGGATGAAAACATTTCGGCTTTATTTATTAATGTATTCACGTTTAAATCTGCTGAAACTTATTCATTGACTTTATTTAAGGTTTTTGTTTTTTCATCAGATTCATTTCAACTCAACATCAATGACTTTGTTTCACTTAAATCTCATATATTTCAAAAAGAAAAGAACAAATGTTTCTCTCACTGATTATGATCACACAAGATAAGATAAGATAAGATAAGATAGTCCTTTATTTGTCCACTGCAGTGGGGACATTTACAATGTTACAGCAGCAAGACAGTAAAGATAAAGATAATAAACATGCATGACAAAAAAGAAAATTACAATATAAAAAGATATTAACACTTAGACTATAAAAAAATAAATAGTTAAAATAGAATGTAGAATGTACATAATAGACAGTTAGCAGACATCAGTGGTGAACCATGAGCACTACAGCTGGGCCTTCGCCTGGTAGAAGTTAGCAGTTACTGTAGAAGTTAGCAGTTACTGTAGAGGTTAGCAGTTATAGTAGAAGTTAGCAGTTACTGTAGAAGTTAGCAGTTATAGTAGAAGTTAGCAGTTACTGTAGAAGTTAGCAGTTACTGTAGAGGTTAGCGGTTATAGTAGAATTAGCAGTTACTGTAGAAGTTAGCAGTTATAGTAGAAGTTAGCAGTTACTGTAGAGGTTAGCAGTTATAGTAGAAGTTAGCAGTTATAGTAGAAGTTAGCAGTTATAGTAGAAGTTAGCAGTTATAGTAGAAGTTAGCAGTTACTGTAGAGGTTAGCGGTTATAGTAGAAGTTAGCAGTTATAGTAGAAGTTAGCAGTTACTGTAGAGGTTAGCGGTTATAGTAGAAGTTAGCAGTTATAGTAGAAGTTAGCAGTTACTGTAGAGGTTAGCGGTTATAGTAGAAGTTAGCAGTTATAGTAGAAGTTAGCAGTTACTGTAGAGGTTAGCGGTTATAGTAGAAGTTAGCAGTTACTGTAGAAGTTAGCAGTTATAGTAGAAGTTAGCAGTTACTGTAGAGGTTAGCAGTTATAGTAGAAGTTAGCAGTTATAGTAGAAGTTAGCAGTTATAGTAGAAGTTAGCAGTTATAGTAGAAGTTAGCAGTTACTGTAGAGGTTAGCGGTTATAGTAGAAGTTAGCAGTTATAGTAGAAGTTAGCAGTTACTGTAGAGGTTAGCGGTTATAGTAGAAGTTAGCAGTTATAGTAGAAGTTAGCAGTTACTGTAGAGGTTAGCGGTTATAGTAGAAGTTAGCAGTTATAGTAGAAGTTAGCAGTTACTGTAGAGGTTAGCAGTTATAGTAGAAGTTAGCAGATGAGAATATCTCAGTGCTCAGTGCTTTTCTGTGCTCTTGCTTTTTCATCTCATTTCATTCTTGCAATGAGAAAACCGTGCCTGTCTTTTACTAGTTCTGTCTGCAGTGGGCCAGCAGGGGGCGCACACAGCTCACTCAGCATCATGTCAGGAAGGACCTCATACAACCCTAAACTATCTCTTTAAGTGAAGTTTGAATCAGACACTACATCTGCAGCAGATCCTCGGCTGCTGCTCTGTAACGACCTCTGACTGGAGCATAAATAACACGAGTGAACGTCCAAGCGTTTTCAAAGTGGACTGAAGAAGAAGAAGAAGAAGAAGAAGCTGACTGAGCCTGTGTTCTCGTCCCTCACTAATTAGCTGACTGGTCTGAAGTGGATCTAACGATGATTGAAACTGCAGCAGAGCCTCACGTGGCTCCTAATAGCTTTCTGTTCAATAAATCACAAGAGCCAATCACTCTTCCATTACCTTCAATCACAATCACCACAATCACCAAGCATTAAGACGCTGCTCAGACCAAACACCATGACATCAATGCAGTGTGTGCTCCTCAGGTCAAATGGCATTTGGTTTAACCCTATATAAAATAATATATACATATATATGTATGTATATCTATCTATCTATATATACATATAGATAGATATATATATATATATATATAGATATATATGTATATATATCTATATATACATATACTGTATATATAGATATATATATATACATATATATATCTATATATATACATATACTGTATATATATATATATCTATATATACATATATATCTATATATATATATATCTATACTGTATATACTGTATATATATATATACAGTATATATGTATCTATATATACATATACTGTATATACTGTGTATATATATATACAGTATATATGTATCTATATATACATATACTGTATATACTGTGTATATATATATATACAGTATATATGTATCTATATATATATCTATATATACATATACTGTATATACTGTATATATATATATATATAAGTTGTTTGATACGTTAAGCACTCATGCTGAGCTCAGTTGTTTCCTGCTTCATTATTAACTTTGACCTTTGAATGTCGGTTCCTGTGCCAACACTGAGCCAAAGAACCGGAGCCAGAAATAAAGTCGTGCCACATGTTACATTTCCAGAAATAAAGAACATATGTTACATTTTCTGACCAGCGCGCACACGCACACGCGCACACACACACACACACACACACACACACACACACACACGGACAGCTAAAAAGCGCCAGGCTTCTCCACACACAGGGAAGCCCCGCCCCCCCCTCCCTCGCAGTAATTGTCTCTCACTCACCCTCCTCACCTTCATCCACGGGGACGGAGCCAAACACACAATCTCGTCCCCGCCCTTAAAGGCATAGTTTTTGGAGGCGTGGCTGCACAGTGCTCAGTATGACCGTTCACACCACGCCCCCCTTTATTCAAATACACACTGACTTCATTTAAAAAAAAATTTAGTTTGAGTGAAAACATGAGTAAGTGAATTGCTTGTGACTGAAGCCACGCCCGTCTTTTTCTTTTCTGTGTTCAAAAAAGTTGCCTCGTAAAAACACGCCGTTGTTTCAGGAAATATTTGTGTCCGCACGGAAAATGACTCAAAAAACGCTGCAGTACATATGACAGGACTGTAGGTGGCGCTGTGACGTTACACCACACACAGAGAAGAAGACGTTTGACACAAATAATGTCTGTTTGTTTACGTCTCATGACGTGTCCTTGTGACGTCTCGTGTCCTTGTGACGTCTCTTGTCCTCGTGACGTCTCGTGTCCTTGTGACGTCTCGTGTCCTTGTGACCTCTCGTGTCTTTTTGTGCTGACGTGTCCTTGTGACGTCTCGTGTCTTTTCACACTGACGTGTCCTTGTGACGTCTCGTGTCTTTTCACACTGACGTGTCCTTGTGACGTCTCTTGTCCTCGTGACGTCTCGTGTCTTTTTGTGCTCTCTTGTCCTCGTGACGTCTCGTGTCTTTTTGTGCTGACGTGTCCTTGTGACGTCTCGTGTCTTTTTGTGCTGACGTGTCCTTGTGACGTCTCTTGTCCTCGTGACGTCTCGTGTCCTCGTGACATCTCGTCAGCTGGGAATATGACGTCATCGTATTCTGTCTCCATGGAAACGCGAGGCCTGCATATTCAAAAACCGTCCATAAGACGCCGTCTCCGCGTGGACGGACTCTGAATGAACGATCTGACCCATAGGTTGTTTTGTTGTCAGCGCTTCCTTTCTCCACTTCCTGTTTCCTGTCTGGCCAGTGTCATGGTGTGTGTGTGTGTGTTCACTCGTGACTTCCTCTGTGGTTGAAAAACTATGATCATTAAAGGGATAGTTCAGGTTATTTGTCGCTGTGATGTTAAAATCACTGCTCTGGAAACAAACTTTAAAAAATCTGGACTTTCAGTCAAAACAGAAACAAAAGACCTGGACTGACGACGTCAGGGAGCTGCAAGGGATTGTGGGAAATGTTGTCATGTTTGTTTGTCCTGTGTGTGTTTTGAGAACGTCGTCAGTAACGGTGACGCGTCGTGATGATGACGTGTTTTTTTTGGAGCAGACTCCGTTGATGATTCACTGCTCATATTTTTAATGTGTGTGTGTGTGTGTGTGTGTGTGTGTGTGTGTGTACACAACTTATACTCACATTATTTGTACTGGCACAGCTGTGGCCACCAATTTATGTTTTCACAGTAGCTTTAGTCTGAGTCTTGGCTTTAAGGCAGGATTTGTTTGTGTTTGATCAATAACTCCACACTGACCTTATATTTGTAGCAGGGTGTAAATCCACGTCCAGCTCCTCCTGCTGCTGCTCCTCCCGCTGCTGCTCCTCCCGCTGCTGCTCCTTAAAGTCAAAGACGTCCGACCAAGAAAACGCTCCCCTGCAAACACACAGACACACAGTGTGATACTGTACATTAACGCCATGGTTTGTTGATAAGTTTGTGGTTTAAATTCTATTACTGTGTTATTAACACACTATTACTGTGTTATTACCACACTATTACTGTGTTATTGCCACACTATTACTGTGTTATAACACTATTACTGCGTTGTTGTTGCCACACTATTACTGTGTTATTACACTATTACTGCGTTGTTGTTGCCACACTATTACTGTGTTATTGCCACACTATTACTGCGTTATTGCCACACTATTACTGTTATTACCCCACACTATTACTGCGTTATTGCCACACTATTACTGTTATTACCCCACACTATTACTGCGTTATTGCCACACTATTACTGTGTTATTACCACACTATTACTGCGTTATTGCCACACTATTACTGTGTTATTACCACACTATTACTGCGTTATTGCCACAATATTACTGCGTTATTACCACACTATTACTGTGTTGTTGTTGCCACACTATTACTGCGTTATTGCCACACTATTAATGCATTATTGTCACACTATTACTGTGTTATTACCACACTATTACTGCATTACTGTCACACTATTACTGTGTTATTACCACACTATTACTGCGTTATTGCCACAATATTACTGCGTTATTACCACACTATTATTGTGTTGTTGTTGCCACACTATTACTGCGTTATTGCCACACTATTAATGCATTATTGTCACACTATTACTGTGTTATTACCACACTATTACTGCATTACTGTCACACTATTACTGTTTTATTACCACACTATTATATTTTTTAGGTTTAATGTAGAATTTTTTCCATTTTGCGAGAACTTAAATGAAACACAATCATCAGCTCGTTGAAAATTGACAAATGAATGTAATGTAGACCCTCCCCCTCTACAGCCCCACCCCCAATTTCCCCCAAGGCCCCCAAGCTCCCTGAACACGCCCCTGCAGCAGCAGCAGCAGCGGCGACTTTGATCAAGGACATGTCCCCGTTGGTGCTTTTTGTCCCTCGTCCAAATTTCCACACTTGAGAACGTGATTGAGTCCATCATCCATCATCCATCATCTATCCATCCATCCATCCATCCATCAATCCATCATCTATCAATCATCCATCCATCATCTATTCTTCATCCATCCATCATCTATCCATCTGACCATCCATCATCCAACTGTACACCCATCCATCCGTCTATCCATCATCCATCCATAATCAATCCATCTGTCCATCCATCCGTCCATCAATCATCCATCCATCAATCATCCATAATCCATCCATCTGTCCATCCATCCGTCCATCAATCATCCATCCATCCATAATCCATAATCCATAATCCATAATCCATCCATCCATCCATCCATCCGTCCATCAATCATCCATCCATCCATCCATAATCCATCCATCTGTGCATCCATCCGTCCATCAATCATCCAACCATCCGTCCATCAATCATCCATCCATCCGTCCGTCCCCTCCTCCCACTCATTAGTTTATCTTCTCTCTCCTCGGTCTAAATGTATTGTGGTGAATGTTAATGTTCCCACACTGTGTGTGTGTGTGTGTGTGTGTGTGTGTGTGTGGTCAGTCCACAGGTCCATTAGCCTGATGGAGTTTCTATTAAATTAGAGTCTCTCTCTCTCTCTCCCTCTCTCCCTCTCTCTCTCTCTCTCTCGCTGTCTCTCTCTCTCTCTCTCTCTCAATCACATTAGTGCTCTTATCTCATTTGCCGAGGCTTTGTGGGCGCGGGGAGGGAGGGAGGGGGTGGAGTTATGACCTGAGAGCGGACATGGACAAGCTCTTGTAAATGCAGAGAAGCAGGAAAGAACAGCTGATGTGTATCTGGACCAGAGTGAGTACCAGGTCCGGTTCTACACAGCTGTGGGGAGTCAAGGGGCGGGGGAGGGGCCATAACAGCCCATTCTCATTGGTCAATGAGTCCAGTTTAAACATGGACTCAGGCCGCCTGGTTTGATTTAGATTTTCTCCACATAAAGTAAATAACGACATTTTTAGGCTCAGGTCAGAGTACGTCTGCAGGAAATGAATGTGAGTCAATGTAATGTCCTCCGAAGTGTGTGTGTGTGTGTGCGTGTGTGCATGTGCGTGTGTGTGTGTGTGTGCCCTGATATACAGTCGTTCATCACCTGAACAGAGAAATCCTATCGCTGCCAAAAGTGCATTATAAGAGTTGTCTGCACATGGAGAGCAAGTGTCACCTTGGACAATTTAAGAGGGATGTTTCCTTACTCAGCTGCACACACACACACACACACACACACACACGCTGGTTTTGCAGTCTTTGTGAGGACCCTCATAGACATGCATTCCCTCTCCTCTTATTCTAACCTTCACATCACAGCTGAAAGCCAAACCCTAAAACCAGGTTTAAAAACACGTCCATCTGCATGTCCTCACTCTGTATGACGATGACAATGTTTGGTCCTCACAACGCCACAGACACAAGAACACACACACACAGACGGACACAGCAGACGCCATCAGTACATCAGTGTGTCTGTGACCACGACGCAAACCTTCATTTAAACTTGGCACACACACACACACACACACACCGAACACACACACACACACACACACACGCACACACACGCACGCACACACACACATGCACACTCACACGCACACTCACACGCACACGTACTCACACACACGCACGCACACACACACACACACATGCACACTCTCACACACACACACACACACACACATGCACACTCACGCACACACACACACACACACAAACACACACACGCGTACTCACACACACGCACGCACACA
>NC_081138.1:31807201-31849701 GCF_958295425.1 Solea solea
GTCTGTGGAGGTCAAAGGGTCAAAACACAAGGGATTGTGGGAAGTGAAGAGTGTCACTGTCGCTCAGACGAAGCAGCACGCACACACACACACACACACACACACATAAAGTGCGAGTTTTGTTAAACAGGTTCATTTTACACATCACAGCTGTTTCTGTTCACTGTGTGTGTGTGTGTGTGTGTGTGTGTGTGTGTGTGTGAATGCTCAGACGTGTCTGCAGGTCATTATGAAGCTCTGCAGGTGAACCTGGTGATAACTGGAGTAAATGGATGTAATGAGCAGTGATGGAGGCCAAACACACACACGCGCACACACACACACACGCGCACACACACACACGCGCGCACACACACACACACACACACTGTCGAGCGTCGCAGCTGCTTGTAAACAGTTCACACAGACGACGACGTCACAGTTAAAAGTCAAAGACTTTTCTTTCATGTCATGTAAACACATTAGTCTGACTAAAGTCCAGCTCGTCTTAGTCAGACTAACATACCTGGATCATGTGATTCATAGTCTGATTACTCAGACTGACTTTTTGATCCTTAAGTTCAGTAAATGTCATAAACTTTAAAACTTTTCTGTGACTGTCTGTGATGACACGTCACCTGCTCCATGTCCTCCAGGTGCTAAACGCCGCGTGCTAACTTCCTCGCACGTGTGTGTGTGTGTGTGTGTGTGTGAAAAACACAGCAACAAAAAAGCTCCATGTTGAATTTTATCAGAGCAGTTTTTTTAATGTGTACATACATGACCAGCATGGCTTATTAACACACTCAACTAGAGGTGAACACACAACAACAACAACAACAACAACAACAACACGTGTGTATAAAATCTGACAGAAAAACAAACACCAAAACCAAACAAGCAGAAACTCACTGGAATGTTATTAACAAACAAAAACCAGGTTTTCTTTGATTTCTCAGGCGACGACAAACATGACCGGGGTCACGGTTCTGGTTCTGTTCTGGTCACGTACCGTAGAGACAGACGCTCAGTGAACGCATCACCGCTCATCTGCTTTTTTAAGCGTTACAAAGGTCACAGAGGTCACGGCACGGAGGAGCTCCGTCGGCTGATCTGACGGAGCCGCACTCATGATGCCTTCAGGTGCCGTCGGGGAACGGGAAAACCCGGACAAACATCCTCACTTAGGTTCACGTTCACACTCACGTTCACGTTCCCGTTCAGTCATGTTCACGTTCACACACATGTTCCCGTTCAGTCATGTTCACACTCACACTCACGGTCACGTTCAGTCATGTTCAGAATCACAATCATAAAATCATAACCAAGCGTTCCGTCCACGTCTGATTTCTAACTCAAGTGACATGACCTTTGACCTGCAGCAAAATCTGATCCTCCTGAACGACTGTTTACATTATAAATGATCGGATCTGTTTCCATCGTCCTGTCTCGTCTCAACGTGGATTTCTATAGATACAGGCCACGCCCCTAGTGTGTGTGTGTGTGTGTAGTTACGATATGGTGTGAACGAGGGGGGGGGGGTTTATTTTATCTGCTCAGACGGACAAAAAAAAAATCTGTGAGATTCAGAAGACGATGAAAACAGCTTTCCTTAATCAGAGTCACAATAACGACATGGTCTGTCTTTGAGTTTGGTGTGGAAGAACCCGACTGGCCCCGCCCAGAGCCCTGACCTTTGACCCCATGATCCAGCAGCTCTGGGACGAACTGGAGCAGAGACTGAAGCTTCCTCTGACCTCATCAGTGCTCAGACACAAATTCAGCATTTAAAATGTCTTTGTTCAGATTAACCTCAGTGACACAAAGTGACCACACGAGGCAGCAGAGGACCAGCAGCGAAAGTCACTGCTTTTCTCTCCGGACTTTGGTGCAGGAGAGTGAGCGGTTTACAAACTTGAGTTCAAACATGTTTAAACAGAGTCGTCGTGTTTTATGAAGCGAGTGTGACGACGTCGTTCAGACTGAAACTGATAAACCTGCCAGACGCAGAGAAGGAAGGAAGGAGAGGGGGAGACAGACAATAATGTGTTTGTGTGAGAGGGAGAGAGAGAATAGTGGGGGGGAGAGAGACAGAGACAGAGAGAGAGAGAGAGACATTGTTGTTGTTATGATCCCCTCGGGCGTTGAGGGCCGAGCTGAGTATGCAGAGGGTGGAGACCAAGACAGTGTGGGAAATTTACAGTCTGACAACACACGCACACGCACGCACACGCACACATACACACGCACACGCACGCACACACACACATACACACGCACACACACACATACACACACACACACATGCACACACACACACACACGCACATACACATACACACACACGCACACGCACACGCACACGCACACGGCCCTGGACTCTCTCCACGTCAGTGTCACCTTTCACAGAAGTGCTGACTCCGACGTTTTCAGACTCAGGTGAACTGGGGTTTGTCTCTGAACCTGTCCAGGCTCGCTCTGATGATGTCAGCGGGGGCTGGGGGGGGGGGGGCTTTTAACACTGATTAGCTGAGTCCACTGACCATCCCCCGCCCCCTCAGCAGACCCTGGTTAGGAGGTGAGCGGTGGACACAGGACACAGGACACCGTTTCCTGGCAACGTCCATCGACGGGGCCACAGATCAATCTCCAGACTTCTGCTTCCTGTTCCTTCCTTTGAGCACCAGTGTCCTGTCAGCGCCCGCTCTGGCTCCGCCCACACCACAAAAGAATCAACCCTGCTCTGTTTTCAGGGACTGAAGACGTCGTCCACACTGACCCGTTTTCAAGGATTCGTGAATTCAGGAATTTCCCAGTTCCTAGTTGGAACTGTCACCTGTCCAAGGATGATGGTACGGTCTAAGGATGATGATAGGGTCCCAGGATGATGGTACAGTCCAAGGATGATGGTACGGTCCAACAGGAGCCTGGTTGCAGCAGTTGAATCTTAATGGGACTTTGTCTGTGACTGTATGTTAAATGTATATTATATAGTAAATTAAACATCATAATCAGGTCTTTTTTTGCCGATTAATTGAGTAAAAAAACCTCGTCTTTCACTGGATCATCTGGCTGAATGTGTGTGTGTGTGTGTGTGTGTGTGTGTGTGTGTGTGTGTGGTCTTTAACACAAGCACAAGTTTCCTCTCTGGCCAGCACCGGGTTTGAGCTCACACTGAGAATGTGGGTCACATGGGATCGGGCCATCAAAGCACCCCCAAGGGAGGGAGGAGGCGGGGGGAGGGGTCACTGTCTCTTGTCTCAGCTGCAGGAAATTCATTCTCTCCTCACTCGTCCAACATCTGTGTAACCTGAGCCTGAGAGAGGCGGAGACACTCAAGCTACCTCAGATAAGCTTCAGTCCACACACACACACACACACACACACACACACACACACACACACACACACACACACACACACACACACACACACACACACACACGTCCTCTGCTGGCTGGAGATGAAGCGAGATTGTTTTGTTTCTCAGGGGTCAGAGTTCAGGGGCCACGCGGGGGTTAAGAGCATTTGCACACACCTGCTGTTTTTTAATGAAGAGGATTAGTGTGTGATCACATGATCGTGTGAAGGCCGAGCCCACCCTGACGCTCACCTCAACAAAAACCCCACAGGTCCACGCTTTGCCGTCCCCTGTCTCGTGTGGAGGACAAAGACAAATGTAAGGACAGTTACAGAGAGAGAAGAAGAAGGTGGAACTGTCGTCTGACTGTGGATCTGTGTCACATGTGAAGAACCAAACTCTCACTCTCCTGCACCAAAGTCCAGAGAGAAAATCAGTGATTTTAGCTGCTGGTCCTCTGCTGCCTTGTGTGGCCACTTTGTGTCACTGACTTCAGTCGAAATGAAATATTTATAATATTAATAATATTAATTCACTAAAATCAGACATTAGAACTCAGTGATGGAGGCAGCAGTGGTGATGAGGTTTGGTGTGGACTTCTTCCTGCTAACAGCCATGTTTGTATCCATGACAACGCGTCAGAACCTGATTCAAGCACACTTTAAAAACCCTTAACTTTGCCCGTTAACTGCAGACAAACAGCTGCAGATATAAGTGAAGAAGAGGAGGAAAGACACGTACGCACGCGCGTGTACGTGTACGTGTGTGTGTGTGCGCAGCGTCCACCCGCCAATCTGTTCAAGCGTTTGTTTGTGTTGTTCTGTTGCAACGACATGTGATCAGGGGAGAGGGGGCGTGGCCTTCCTGGTAACAAAACAACAATAAAAACAAAAATCACACAAAATTAATCCCAACAAAAATAACAATGTGCAAACTTCTCTCATATAAATAGACCACAGTCAATGCATGTAGAGCACCATGGGAGGTCAGAGTGTGTGTGTGTGTGCGTGTGTGTCTGTGTGTGTGCGTGCGTGTGTGTCTGTGTGCGTGCGTGTGTCTGTGTGTGTGTGTGTCTGTGTGCGTGTGTGTGTGAGTGTGCGTGCATGTGTGTGTGTGTGTCTGTGTGCGTGCGTGTGTGTGAGTGTGCGTGCATGTGTGTGTGTGTGTGTGTCTGTGTGCGTGCGTGTGTGTGAGTGTGCGTGCATGTGTGTGTGTGCGTGTGCATGTGTGTGCGTGTGTGTGTGTGTGTGTCTGTGCATGTGTGTGTGCGTGCGTGTCTGTGTGCGTGTGTGTGTGTGTGAGTGAGTGTGCGTGCATGTGTGTGTGAGTGTGCGTGCATGTGTGTGTGTGTGTGTGTGAGTGTGCGTGCATGTGTGTACGTGTGTCTGTGTGTGTGTGTGTGTCTGTGCATGTGTGTGTGCGTGCGTGTGTCTGTGTGTGTGTGTGTCTGTGTGCGTGTGTGTGTGTGTGAATGTGCGTGTGTGTGTGTGTGTGAGTGTGCGTGCATGTGTCTGTGTGTGTGTGTGTGTGCAGCATCTGCATGGATCTACTACCACATGTTCTAAGAGTTTGCCGAGCCGCCGGGCAAAGAGCCGGAGACGGATGGATCAGCGGAGGAGACGTGTGTCGATCAGAGGATCAGCGGGTTCTCAGGACCAGTTCAGGTTCTCAGTTCAGGTTCTCCTGGCGTCCAGGGTCAGACCCAGTCCTGCAGCGAGCGCTTGCAGTGCACCAGCAGCCGCGGCGCCCCTTTGCTCTGCAGCGTGTTGATGATGGCGTAGATCAGTCCCAGGATGCACAGCAGCAGGACCAGCGGGACGGTCACCATCAGGATGTTCATGGTCCGCTCCTCGCTGTCGTCCACCTTCAGCACCACGTCCACCTCGTTGGTGTCCTCCTCCCGTCCCTCTCGGTAGTCTTCATCTTCGTCGCCATCCGAGCCTTTGCCCGCGTCCTTGTCGGCTCCGCCTCCGCCGTCCTTGCCCTGGTCGCCGTCGCGTCCTGCGTCCGGGTTGAATGGCGGACGGTTGACGTCCGGGTATTTACGCTCAGGGTCTGTGTCCGTGTCTCTGTCCGGGTCCAGGTCCACACTACAGCCCATGAAGTCTCGGAGTATGGACTTGGGGAAACCTGGTTCACTCTTCATGCGGTGGTTGTCAAACTTCCAGTATTTGGAACCTTTGTAGAAGAAGGTGTAAGCTGGAGAGGACGAGAGGAGGAGACGGCGTAAATGTCTGAGGACACAATCGTCCGCTCTGTCTGGACATGGCTGCGTCACATGATCGCGTCTCTATCTACGTCACATGATCGCGTCTTTATCTACGTCACACGATCTCGTCTTTATCTATGTCACACGATCTCGTCTTTATCTACGTCACACGATCGCGTCTTTATCTACGTCACACGATCTCGTCTTTATCTACGTCACATGATCTCGTCTTTATCTATGTCACATGATCTCGTCTTTATCTACGTCACACGATCTCGTCTTTATCTACGTCACACGATCGCGTCTTTATCTATGTCACATGATCTCGTCTTTATCTACGTCACACGATCGCGTCTTTATCTACGTCACACGATCTCGTCTTTATCTACGTCACATGATCGCGTCTTTATCTATGTCACATGATCTCGTCTTTATCTACGTCACATGATCGCGTCTTTATCTACGTCACACGATCTCGTCTTTATCTACATCACACGATCTCGTCTTTATCTGCGTCACACGATCGCGTCTTTATCTACGTCACACGATCTCGTCTTTATCTACGTCACATGATCGCGTCTTTATCTGCGTCACATGATCGCGTCTTTATCTACGTCACACGATCTCGTCTTTATCTACGTCACACGATCGCGTCTTTATCTACGTCACACGATCTCGTCTTTATCTACGTCACACGATCTCGTCTTTATCTACGTCACACGATCGCGTCTTTATCTATGTCACATGATCTCGTCTTTATCTACGTCACATGATCGCGTCTTTATCTGCGTCACATGATCGCGTCTTTATCTGATCATGTGACGTAGATAAAGACGTGATCATGTGACGCAGACAGAGGTTAAAACCTGTTGTGCTCTACAGAGGATGAAACATGAATAAATAAACAAATACATGAATGAATGAATGAATGAGATTTCATGCTCGGCTAAACGAGCATGGGTCACATGTTCTGCAGATTCACTCAGCCACACGCATGTGATGACATCATCATGACACACACACACACGTACACACCTCCATCATCACTGAGGAACGCCCCTTTAGGACCGGACGGCACTGACGACCCCCAGACGCTGATCTGTTTGGGGTAACCTCTGTCAGCTGAGCGCGACTGCTCGTTGAAACGCCAGTACCTGCAGGGGGCGACAGTGAGCAGAGGAGAGGACGCGGCTGCTGTTTATGAGACATTAACAATCACAGCTGTTCACATGTGACCTTCAATAAAACATCAAAGTCTCTACAGAGCTCCCCCTGCAGGCTGGGAGCAGTTATCCTCACTGTTGTACACATGCTACAACAGAACACAAGCCGTGGAGACACGTCCACGTCCGTGTCCACGTCCGTGTCCACGTCCGTGTCCACGTCCGTGTCCACGTCCGTGTCCACGTCCGTGTTCTACTTCTTCAGAGGTAAAATACAAAACAATACCGACATGTTTGTACAAACCGACCACAGCTAACGTGGCTAACACTAAAGTGCATTTGTTGTTGTTTTTAAATGAAGATTATAAGTGGACAGCAGTTGCAGCTGAGTTACCAGTCTCCTTGAAACAAGTACGTGTAGCCGGACGGTTCCCACCAGATGGCTGCGTCTATTCTGTCGTACGGAATCTCCCGACCGTAATCTGTCAGCTCCTGTGGATAGCCGGGTTCCAGATTAGCCTCCCTGAAGAGCCAGAATTTATTTCCTGAGGAGAGGAAGCGATACGTCTGATTAGCCACGGGTCGACATACATATTTATATCACGTTAAGTCACATGATCACGTCTTTATCTCACTGTGAGACAGACTTTTATAAACCACTCACTCTCACACACCAAACCTCAGAGAGAAAACCAGTGATTTTAGCTGCTGGTCCTCTGCTGCCTCGTGTGGTCACTTTGTGTCACTGAGGTCAATCTGAACAAAGGATTTCAAAGTCGAACTGTAAAAATCAGACACTTAAACTCACTGACTGAAGATTTTGATCCACTTTGATCTACAGCTCGGATTGTTGTGTCAGTGATTTGCTCCTGGTGTAAAGTCAATGTTGGAGACTCAACATCTGGAGAGAACAGGAAGTGGTTGAATCCCATGAGTTATCATGTGACGTGTCAGCGTGACAGCAGAGCGCTGCAGTGTCACTGTTGTTTGTCTGGAGGCGTAAACAACAATCCCTGCTCTGTTATCTCATGTTCTCTGGATCTAAAAACATTCAACATACAAACCAGTACAGTGAAGCAGGGACCGCCCACTTTATGACCGCCTCTGGTCGTAGAAGTAAATCATTTAATACGCTGATAGTTTCATAAAAATACATAAAAACAAGAGTTACAAGATGACCGTACGACATTTGATTAAGTGTCATAAAATCTACGTCAGGTTAAGTCCACGATCTCTACGTCACATGATCACGTCTTTATCTCACTGTGAGACATACTTTTGAAAGACACTCACTCTCCCACACCAAAGCCCAGAGAGAAAATCAGTGATTTTAGCTGGAGCTGCTGGTCCTCTGCTGCCTTGTGTGGTCACTTTGTGTCACTGAATGAACAATTTCAAAAGCCGAATTCACTAAAATCAGACATTTGAAGTGAGTGATGGAGGCAGCAGTGGATCAATGACTCCTGTGTTCATACACATGCTGTGATGTTAAAATCACTGATTTCCTCTCTGGGCTTTGGTGTGGGAGCATCAGACACATGATATCACAAGATATCAACTAATAAAATCGACGATATCTCATGAATGTGTTCACGTCTTAATCTCGAGCGCGGCTCGTTACTCTCTGTGTTCAAGAGGAACTCAAAATTTTAAATGATATACAAATAATTTCCATTACAATCCTTTAATTGAATGTATTATTTAAAACATATACACATCAATGTTGGGGACCCAAACCAAATCTCCCGTGACCCATCTGTGGGTCCCGACTCAGTGTTTGGGAAACCCTGGCTCAGGGGTCATGTGGCTCTTCCACATCTGTGATATTAAAAAACATTACAGTAAAGTAATGTGTGTGTGAAGGCCACACGAGGTCTGTGTTTTTTCTCCAGCATGAACTTTTGTTTTATTTCATTTCAAAGGTTTTTTAGTATCAACAGCAAAGAAACAATTTTATTTTTGTAGTTCTTAAATTTCATAAATGTGACAAACTGCAGTTCTTTAAATACAGTAAATATGTATAATAAAAAACTCCAGACGTGATATTATCAGTTCATTTGGGTGAAGAAGTTGCAAAAACTCCTGCAGCATGTGAATGCAGCACAGACTGAGGCTCACTGACCACACCCACTGAATCTTTACAGCGGTCACGTTCATGTCCTGATATCTCGTGACGCCATGTGTTACATATTGGACCTTTAAATTGAAGAGAGCGGCTGCGTGAGCCAGAAAACGTAAAAGGGATTTTATTGCCAACACAGCACATGTGCAGTGTTGATATTTGGCACGAGGAGCGAGGCGTCGTCGCCGCTCGAGCTGAGCGCGGCGGGGAGTCTGCGCCGGTGAGAATAATAATAATTTCTGACGTTTACGGCCATCGCTGCTGATGGATGTGGAATCTACTCCATCGATCAAATCCACAAAGTCTGTCAAACCACACGTTACACAGTGATGCGTTTGACGTCTTCCACTCTCACGTTTTAAAGGCTGTTAATAGTCATTTCATATATTGAATAAATGTGTGAAATACACTAAATATTAAATATATTAATCAATAAAAAAAAAACATGGAATCCGCAAAATGATTATTTGTAAATACTCAAATAACCAGAGAATAACAGTGTATTTACAGTGTACTAAACAGTGTATTTACAGTGTACTAAACAGTGTATTTACAGTGTACTTAACAGTGTATTTACAGTCTGAGACACACTCACTCTCTCTCACTCACTCACTCACACACACACCTTCCTGTTCCTTTCTCTTGTTCTTTCCGTCTTTGTGAACATGTTCTTCTCAGCTCAGTGTCACAGTGAGAAACAATGACATCATCCTGCTCCTCCCGCCCCCTCCCCCTCCCCCTCCTCCCTCGTCAGCAGCTGCCCCTAAAGCCGGTGCTTTCCCGGCTTCACGCTGCGTTAAAAGCTCTTTTTTCAAACTTCTCCCTCCATTGTTTAAAGCTCTCAGCGACTCAGAGCAGAAATAAGGAGCCGCTGCAGGAGATTTACGCTCCGCATGTAGAACACGTTACGTGCTGCACGTCCTCAGACCATGAATTAAACCACAGAGTGAAGACGCAGCAGATTCAACGCTTTTATTAACGCTGACGTGAGTCAGCACCTGGACGCCGTGAACGTGAATGTGAATATCTCTGCTTCTCTACAAACACTGGCCGTGATATTTATTCTATTTACGTACGTGTGCACGTGAAGCACTCACACATCAACACATCAGCACTCACACATCAACACTCACACATCAGCACTCACACATCAACACTCACACATCAGCACTCACACATCAGCACTCACAGATCAACACTCACACATCAACACTCAGATCAACACTCACACAACACTCACACATCAGCACTCACAGATCAACACTCACACATCAACACTCAGATCAACACTCACACATCAACACTCACACATCAGCACTCACACATCAGCACTCACACATCAACACTCACACATCAGCACTCACACATCAACACTCACATCAGCACTCACATCAGCACTCACACATCAACACTCACACATCAGCACTCACACATCAACACTCACATCAGCACTCACATCAGCACTCACACATCAACACTCACACATCAGCACTCACACATCAGCACTCACAAATCAACACTCACACATCAGCACTCACACATCAACACTCACATCAACACTCACACATCAGCACTCACACATCAGCACTCACACATCAGCACTCACACATCAACACTCACATCAGCACTCACACATCAGCACTCACACATCAGCACACATTAAATAATAAATGTTAGTGATTTAGTTTCAGAGAAACTCATTCTGTGGAAACTGCGTCAGTTTAAGTCTACGATGTCTACGTCACATGATCACGTCTTTATCTCACTGTGAGACAGACGTTTGTAAACCACACACACACACACACACACACACACACACAGCTGTCGGTCCTCTGCTGCCTCCATCACGACGTTCAAATGTCTTATTTTTAAAATCCTTTGTTCAGATTGAACTCAGTGACACAAAGTGACCACACGAGGCAGCAGAGGACCAGCAGCTCCTGTGGTGTGTGTGTGTGTGGTGCTCTCAGACAGATGATAAATAATCGGAGGTTAAAGTTCAAACTCACCTTTAAAGAAGACGAACCTGCCGTCGTGTCGTTCATAAGCAGCATCGATGTCTCCAGGTAAACCTCTCCAGAAGTGACCGATGGGCATCGGGTAGTTGTCCAGAACCCTGTTCCTGCGGACCCGCCAGAACCAGCGTCCCTGAGGACAGAGAGGACAGACAGAGAGAGGACAGAGAGAGGACACTTTTTTAACTAAGACACAGACGAGACAGCAGATGAACGACAGCGACACAAACTACGTTCACTGGCCGCGTCGCGTCATCAGGGCGAGAATCGCTGACATTTACGTCCATTCTCGTCTCGTCATGTTTCCGTCGTCAAACATGAGATGTTCATCTCGTCACCGTCTCGTTATCGTCATGAAAAAAAGGGGCGTCAACAAAAGAATTTGGCCATCGTCACAGCTGATGGATCGGGAAGTGAAAGCAGGAAACTGTCGTTGATTTCAAAGACGAGACTTTGAATTCAACTCCTCAGAGTTGTTTAAACTTTCACAGGTCAAAGAATGCTGCATATCTGGTGAACACAGAAACCAGGGGAGTGTTCAGGGGTCATGACCCCTGGAGAAAAAAATGTGGCCATAAACACCAAACATGGCTCCTCTGACACATTAAACTGCCACTACTCCACACACACACACACACACACACATGCATCATATATTTTAATAGGCTTGTTTTACTGATTGAAAACATGTGGTGAGTTATTAATAATAATAATAATGAGAGTTCTGCTTCTCATTAAACTCACACAGTCTCTAAAGCACTAATGACGGATCGTTCAGGTTTAATGTGAGGTACTGACATGAAGTCATTACTGAGAAGCAGCCGGAGACGACCAACAAAACACTGACCACATGACATCCAACAGGAAACTCAAGTCTGTAAACCACTCACTCTCACACACCAAAGTCCACAGAGAAAATCACTGATCCTCTGCTGCCTCGTGTGGTCACTTTGTGTCACTGCGGTTAATTAGAATAAAAAAATGTTGATGCTGAACTGTAAAAATAAGACATTAGAACTTAGTGATGGAGGCAGCAGTGGATCAACAGCTCCTGTGTGTGTGTGTGGGAGAGTGAGTGGTTTACAAACTTTCCTGAACTAAAGTCTCACAGTGAGATAAAGACGTGAACATGGTCTTAAGACATCGTAGACTTAAACTGACACAGATTTTATTTTTTGAGTCTTATAAGTCTGAGTGAGATAAAGACGTGATCATGTGACGTAGAGATCGTACACTCAAACTGATGCAGATTTTGTAACATGAGTCTTTTTGTTAGAGAAGATTAATCTCATATAACGACACCTAAAACACCAAACTATCCCTTCAATACGTAAAAAGTATTGTTATTTTATTCTTATTTGTTAATCGTAAACTTGTCTCACTGACTCAGTGCTGCCACCATGAGGGTGGATGTCAGGGAAAGTCCTGTTGTAACTCACTCACACACACACACACACACACTCACATTTACAGCACAGCGGTGAGTCAGGAGCTGCTCACAGAGAAACTCTCCGGCAGACTCCGCCCACTCTCATCCTTCACGAGGAAGAACGCGGTGGCAGACGGGACGGGACGGAGCCGACTGGAGATGAGTGTGTGTGAGAGAGTGCAGGTCTGACCGCTCATCAGAGTAACACTGAACTGACCACGTCAGTCCTGAGCAGACAGACAGACCACAGCAGCAGAAACAGCTGACATACAGTTGGACGTTGTCGCGCTCGTGTCTCTTCAGCGACGACACTCTCTGACCAATCAGAGGCCGTCAGTCTGATGACGTCACAGTTGAGCCTCGTCAGTCGCGCTACAGCAGCTGACTGTGTGTTTTAAAAGACCTGTTTCTGCCTGAGTGACTGAACCCGTACAAAAACCACTGGAAACAATGCAGTACATATGCCAGGCCTGTATGTGGCGCCATTACAGAAGTACACCAAAACTGCAGGGGAGGGATGTTGAGCATGTGGACTGTTTTAAATAAAGCTTCATTTGAATGAGCATTGATTTGATGAAGAAACTCAGGACGAAAGAAAATTAAAGTTATCAAGAAGAGAAAACTTCAAACTTCAAACTTCAGTTTCTGTTGGAAAAGTTTGTTATTTATTGTCTTTATATGTTTTTCATGAGTCATTGTTGATGATGTCATATTCGCCCTAAAAGAACGTAGAGAAGCTTTAACGTGAAACCAAACTCTTTGATAAACGCGGCAGATAAATGCACGTCATTAAATAATGATTGTGCAGCTTAAAACACGACATGACGGAGGAACTCAATCACATTAAAGCGTATTCATTTCTGTTTTCCTCCACAGTGAATTAGATTGAGAGGTTTGTATTAGTTTAAAAACGACTGGTAGGAAATGAAACAGTGAATTCTGGACTCTGATTAATGCTGTCCAGACCAGACCAGACGAGCTGAGGATGAAACCCGAGGAGGCGTCTGCCTGCACGTCTGCCTGCAGAGAGGAGACTGTGTCAGCATGTGCAGCTGCAGGTCCACACAATCCAGTCTGAGGATCCAGTCTGAGGATCCAGGCTGAGGATCCAGGCTGAGGATCCAGTCTGAGGATCCAGTCTGAAGATCCAGTCTGAGGATCCAGTCTGAGGATCCAGTCTGAGGATCCAGTCTAAAGATCCATGCTGAGGATCCAGTCTGAGGATCCAGTCTGAAGATCCAGTCTAAAGATCCAGTCTGAGGATCCAGTCTGAGGATCCAGTCTGAGGATCCAGTCTAAAGATCCAGGCTGAGGATCCAGTCTGAGGATCCAGTCTAAAGATCCAGTCTGAGGATCCAGTCTAAAGATCCAGTCTGAGGATCCAGTCTGAGGATCCAGGCTGAGGATCCAGTCTGAGGATCCAGTCTAAAGATCCATGCTGAGGATCCAGTCTGAGGATCCAGTCTGAAGATCCAGTCTAAAGATCCAGTCTGAGGATCCAGTCTGAGGATCCAGTCTGAGGATCCAGTCTAAAGATCCAGGCTGAGGATCCAGTCTGAGGATCCAGTCTAAAGATCCAGTCTGAGGATCCAGTCTAAAGATCCAGTCTGAGGATCCAGTCTGAGGATCCAGGCTGAGGATCCAGTCTGAGGATCCAGTCTGAGGATCCAGTCTAAAGATCCAGGCTGAGGAGAGCTGCTCAGTGTCAAACACACGTCCAGGCCCAGATAACAGATATTCATAGCCGTGTGTGTGTGTGTGTGTGTGTGTGTGAGAGTCACTTTCTGACTTTAGCAAAACAAAATCAAAATACACAAATCAAATATCGATTTAATCGTTCAAAATTATGTTTGTGTTTTGTTTGTTTGCAACGACCAGAATTTAGGAAGGAATTGAGGCTTAGGAATCTGCCTGCCCATTGGCTACTGAGTTTCGGAACGACAGCTAAGGGTGGAGTCTGTGTCATTTAAAGGGTGGAGTCTGTGTCTCAGAAACCTTTTTACGGGTTGACAGGCTCCTCCTCCTCTCTAAGCGAGCAATCAGTCTCTTTGTGTTAGGTTCTGAGCAGCCAGCACTAACCCCCTCCCCCCCCGTGTCCAGCGCTGCCACCTGTCCACGCCTCCTCTGACCTCGCCCACTGACACACATCATTATTCTCTTTATAGAGCTGCACTTAGTTCATAAAATCTACGTCCGTCTCTGATGTCTACGTCACATGATCACGTCTCACTGTTAGACTTTACCAGCAGGAAACTGAAGTTTTCAAACCGCTCACTCTCCCACACCAAAGACTTCCTTTTACTCCAGGCAATTAAACGGCGCCTGAGACCCCGCCCACCGCTCACTGCTGAAGGGTCAGTGAGGGGAAAACACCGGCGGACGCCACAGAGTCTTCTAACAGTGCACCAACGATGTGACTGAAAACAGACGTCTGTCTGGCCGAGCTCACGCCGTCTGTCTTAAACCAATTCTCCAGGAAAGTGCAGCTAATTTATAGACGCTGTTAATGTGTCAGAGCGGCGCTCGGCGAGAAGCCGCCTGAAGGACACGGAAGGTCGTATCATAAACCATCATCACAGCAAACACAGTAACAAACACAGTAACAAACACAATAACAAACACAGTAACAATCACAGTAACAATCACAGTAACAAACACAGTAACAAACAGTAACAAACACAGTAACAAACAGTAACAAACACAGTAACAAACACAATAACAAACACAATAACAAACAGTAACAAACACAGTAACAAACACAGTAACAAACACAGTAACAAACACAGTAACAATCACAGTAACAAACACAATAACAAACACAGTAACAAACACAGTAACAAACACAATAACAAACACAATAACAAACACAGTAACAAACACAGTAACAAACACAATAACAAACACAGTAACAAACACAGTAACAAACAGTAACAAACACAATAACAATCACAGTAACAAACAGTAACAAACACAGTAACAAACACAGTAACAAACACAGTAACAAACACAATAACAATCACAGTAACAAACAGTAACAAACACAGTAACAAACACAGTAACAAACAGTAACAAACACAATAACAATCACAGTAACAAACAGTAACTAACACAGTAACAAACACAGTAACAAACACAGTAACAAACACTAACAAACACAATAACAAACACAGTAACAAACACAGTAACAAACACAGTAACAAACACAGTAACAAACAGTAACAAACACAGTAGCAAACACAGTAACAAACACAGTAACAAACACGCCTCTTTACCTTGAAGACAAACATCTCTCCTCGGAGGACGGCCACCGTGTCGAAGTTCCCCTCACAGATGTTGGGTCCGTAGTGGTCCGGTCTGTCCGTGGTTCTGGGTCGGTCAGGGTGACGAGGCGGCGTCTGAGGAGGTCGCGGTTCAGGCCGACGTGGAGTGACCGTGGGCAGAGCCTGGGTGGGGCTGCTGTCCGGTCGACCTGAGGTCAACACACCGAGGGTTAAACCACCTGATCCAGTCTGCACCAGCACACAGCTCCCACATCGTTAGAAGTCAGGACCACTCACTCTCCCACACACATGCACGCACACACACACATGCACACACGCACGCACACATGCACGCGCACACACACGCACGCGCGCACACACACGCACGCGCACACACATGCACACACATGCGCACACATGCGCACACACACACACCCACACTCACAAAGACTCTGACGCCATCACAGACAGATGCTGCAGAATCATCACATGTTTTGTCACAGAAACAGCCTGTGAGACGTCCGTCCGTCCCTCTGTCCTACCGTAGATCTGCTGGACGCCCCGCAGGTCGTCCTCCGGCAGCTGGAAGTTCTCCGTCTCCATCCACTGGTAGAACGGAGCCATGATGGCCAGAGGGTTGTTGGAGTGTTCCAGACCCAGAGCGTGACCCAGCTCATGGATGGCCACCAGGAACAGGTCGTTACCTGCACGGAGACGAGGAGGAGGAGTTTATCCAGCGTTTACTTCACCTGGCTACACTGTGACAGGAGTAACAGCTGGTTCAGACTATGTCTTGTTTTTGTCCACAAAACGAAAATCATTCAGTTTTTATGATTTCTTTGTTTTTATGGAGCAAAGAAACCAGAAAATATTCACATTTAAGAAGCTGAAGAATCAAAGAAACTGGTTTTAAATATTAAAAAAAGACAATAAATAAATACAGACATCAGAGACACACACACACTAAACAAAGCCTAATCACTAATCTTAATCCTAAACTTTAACCAGTTCCATTAGGACCAGGTTTTGGTCTCCATGAGGACGGCTGGTCCTGACAAGGCCAGTGTTTATGACAGAAAACACACACTCACTGTCATGCTAAGCTAACGCTCACAGGTTTATGAACACACAGATGTTATGAGGGTGAATGAAGTCAATCACTCATTACACCACGCCTGTGATTCACTCACACACCACTGTAATCTGGCTGCACTTTGCTTTTCAGGTGTTGAAGTAGTGCAGTGTTCAGAGCTCCCTGAGTGGAACACACTCCCACTTACTGTGGGATTCCACAGTCTCTGTGATCTACTTACAGCACACACACACACACACACACAGAGACAGATAACAGGGCAGGAAAGGCAGTTGTTGCAGTAAAGCCCTGTGGTCAGGGAGGTTAATGGGTGCACAGTGAGAAGAAGGAACTCATGAATGACGTCTCAAAAATGAAGGTGTTTTCTTCATCCTCAGCTGAGAGGGGAAGTGTTTTCATCACAGGAAGTGGCGTTAATGATCTTCATATATGTACGTCACATGATCACGTCTTTATCTCACTGTCAGACAGACGTTTGTAAACCGCTCACTCTCCCACACCAAACCCCAGAGAGAAAATCTGTGATTTTAACATCACACACACACACACACAGGAGCTGCTGGTCCTCTGCTGCCTCTGTCACTAAGTTTGAAAACCTTAGTTAGGACTGACCTCAGTGACACAAAGTGACCACACGAGGCTGCAGAGGACCAGCAGCTAAAATCAGTGATTTTCTCTATGAGGTTTGGTGTGGGAGAGTGAGTGGTTTATAAACGTCTGTCTGACAGTGAGATAAAGACGTGATCATGTGACGTAGATATCGTAGCCTCAAACTGACGTAGATTTTAGTCGTCAAGTCTTTTGTCAACGTGGTTAAAATCAGTGACTACATGTCACAGGTGTGGACCGGGTCACCGACGTCACTATTTACCGTGGATGTTCTGGTTTCCGATGGTCCAAGGCTCGTCTGAGTCAAAGTGTGTGTCTCCGCCCATTCCGGGGCCAGGGAAGTAGGCGTGGGCTAGGAAGCCTCCCTCTCCGTCAAACGGAGAGCTGTCACCATGGAAACCTGAGGCGAAGAAGATCATGATGTCGGGCTCCTTGCGGCGGCCATATTTGATCTCCTGGTAGGGGATTTCATCAAAGGTCAGTGGGGTCACGCCCTCCCAGACTTTGAAGGCTCGTCTGATGGCTTCATACGAGTTATACTCGCCGATCTTTGGAGTGTAGTTTTGGATACTGTCAGAACAGAGAGGGGAAATAACACAAGCCAGTGAGTGAGAAACAGATTATATTTCACAGCTTTGAGCAACTGAGAAAGATTATGTTTCTTTATCTGAGGCAAATTTAGCCCTAACCCTAACCCGAAAAAAAATCTTGTAAAAACAGAACCCGGAAAAAAAACTCGTAAAAACAGAACCCCGAAAAAAAAATCTCGTAAAAACTGACCACGGAAAAAAATCTCGTAAAAACAGAACCTGCTTGTTTGTTTGTTTGCGAGTCTCTCTGTTTGTTTGTTTGTTTGGTTGGTTGTCTGTTTGTTTGGTTGTCTGTCTGTTTGTTTGTTTGTTTGGTTGGTTGTCTGTTTGGTTGGTTGGTTGGTTGGTTGGTTGGTTGGTTGTCTGTTTGTTTGTTTGTTTGTTTGGTTGTTTGTTTGTTTGTTTGGTTCGTTGTCTGTTTGTTTGGTTGTCTGTTTGTTTGTTTGTTTGGTTGTCTGTTTGGTTGTTTGTTTGGTTGTCTGTTTGTTTGTTTGTTTGGTTGGTTGTCTGTTTGGTTGTCTGTTTGTTTGTTTGGTAGTCTGTTTGTTTGTTTGTTTGGTTGGTTGGTTGTCTGTTTGTTTGGTTGTCTGTTTGGTTGGTTGTCTGTTTGTTTGTTTGGTTGGTTGTCTGTTTGTTTGGTTGTCTGTTTGTTTGTTTGGTTGTTTGTTTGTTTGGTTGTCTGTTTGGTTGTCTGTTTGTTTGTTTGTTTGGTTGTCTGTTTGTTTGTCTGTTTGGTTGGTTGTCTGTTTGTTTGTTTGGTTGTCTGTTTGTTTGGTTGGTTGGTTGTCTGTTTGTTTGTTTGGTTGGTTGTCTGTTTGTTTGTTTGGTTGTCTGTTTGTTTGTTTGTTTGGTTGTTTACCTGTACGTGAGGTGGCTCTTGCTCCATTTGTGTCCGGTGAGTGCGTAGCGTTTCCGCCTCACGTTGGTTTTGATCTGACCTCCAAACTTGTCGGGAACTCCACAGCGTGGTCTCCTCATGGCCCTGAAGGAGGAGGAAGACGTTCAGATACACAAGGGGGCGACAGAGCGCCACACAACAAAGAGAGTGCTGACCTGATGGTCTGAGGATCCATGTGACCTGTGACCTCCAGGCCGTAGAAGCGCTGCATGTCAGTGATGGCGTTGGACAGAATCTGAGCTGACCTCATGGTGGACATCTGTCTGCTGGACTGAGGCAGGTAACCATACGTCCTCAGCCATGACTGTGCACACACACACACACACACACACACACGCAGGAAGGAAGGAAAAACAGAGTAAATAAAGAGCGGATTATTCACATTTAAGAAGCTGAAAAATGACAGAAAGTAGAAAATAGAGAACTAAGTAACTGTGGTGTGTGAAGTGATTTAAATATAAAGATTTGTATTTTTATAAAATCTGCTGCTGATGTTTGATTTAGTTTAAAATCAGAGCTGACGACAGAGTCTGAGCGTGTTCTGACAGAGCAGAGACGTCAGGGACAAAACCTGATACTGGACTAAGTCTGTCCCACCTGTCTCACAGAAACCTAATATATCTCACACACACACACACGTGGTATAATCTGAGATACACCCACACACTGACACTCCCTGGTGCTGAAAGAGCTGTGTGTGTGTGTGTGTGTGTGTTGAGTGAACTGGACGTGACCCTGACAAACCTCTGTCTTCTGATAAAAAGCTTCAAACACACCCACACTCAAAAACAAACATGGACTTCCTGTAACTCTATCTCTCACACACACACACACACACGTGTCACTTCAGCATGATTCAGGTGAAAGAATTACTCACTAAGTTAAACTTTAAACCTTGAAAACACCAGGTTTTCAAACACAAACAGGAAGTTCCACACACTGATAAAATGCCCTTTGACCCTCTCCTGACCTTCATGACGATGCATTTAGATTTTACCCAAGAGAACTTTTCACTTTTCCATATCTGACAGTTATTCAGCGAGAACGTGTGACGTGAATCTCGTCTGTGATTGGACGCTCGTTCCTCTGCTTTCATCTTCTACCTCTGTATCCTCCACATGAGGGCCACAGGGGGCGCTGTGCTAATCTCAGCTGACATAGCTGACACTGTGAATGACTTTAATCAGCATCTAATCCTGGATCGTTCTTCTTCTTCTTCTTCATTATTTCTGGCAGCGCTGCACAGACGTGTGTTCATTCTCGGGCTGTTAGCCTTTGCTAGCGTTAGCTTCACGCTGGGACAGTGATGAATATTTTTGATTTCATCTTTACGTCACGTTAACTTCACGTTAACAGACTGTGACGTCGTCTCTGTCTCCATGGTGATGTTGTTGTTCTGTTTGTTTCCCCGAGCGTTTGTGTTGTTGTTGTTGTCGTTGTTGTTTATGTTAGCCCTGCCTGAAAACTTCAATAATAACAACATTAAGGTTTGAAAAGTCGTCTTTACAAAGTGTTTGAGTGAAAGCCGCGGTCACTGAGACACCGCAGCAACTTCAGTCTGGACACAACGTTCCTCATCAGCTGAGCAGAATATTAAACAACACAGTGTGTGTGTGTGTGTAAACATATACTGGGCCTTGTCTATTAAATTGGCTTTCAAAGAGTCCTTGGACTTACCTGCCAAAACCACAGCCAGTAATATACACAGCTGTAAAAGCTGCCAGCACTGTGTGTGTGTGTGTGTCTGTGTCTGTGTGTGAGAGAGAGTGCGTGTGTGTGTGTGTGTGTCTGTGTGAGTGTCTGTGTGTGAGAGAGAGTGTGTGTGTGAGTGTGTGTGTGTCTGTGTGAGTGTCTGTGTGTGAGAGAGGGTGTGTGTCTGTGTGTGTGTGTGAGAGAGTTTGTGTGTGTGTCTGTTTGTGAGAGAGTGTGTGTGTGTGTGAGAGAGAGAGAGAGAGTGTGTGTCTGTGTGTGAGAGAGTGTGTGTGTGGCCACCACACAACAATGTCAGCCAAGATACTAACAGAGCTTTTATTCTGACGCTTGGTCTGCTGCCATCTCTCACCCCCCAGAGAGGGAGACAGGGGGAGAGAGAGAGAGAGAGAGACAGAAAGACAGAGGGAGAGAGACACCCACCAACATCAGAATATTTTCTAACAACACTTTTTAAGAATAAAACATGGATTTAATTATTCAAAAATATTGTATTTTATTGTTAGAAATACACTTGTTCTGAGCACAAAGAACGAGTGAGGTAGCGTAAAGAACCAGTGAGTGAGCGTAAAGAACTTCTTCTTTACGCTACCTCACTCGTTCTTTGTGCTCCCTCACTTCTTCTTTACACTCCCTCACGTGTTCTTTACGCTCCCTCACATGTTCTTTACGCTCCCTCTACACTCCCTCACATGTTCTTTGCACTCCCTCATGTGTTCTTTACGCTCCCTTACATGTTCTTCACGCTCTCTCACTGGTTCTTTACGCTCGCTCACTGGTTCTAAACGCTCCCTTTCTTGTTCTTTACGCTTCTCACGTGTTCTTCATGCTCGCTCACTGGTTCTTAACACTCCCTTACTTGTTCTTTACGCTCCCTAACGTGTTCTTTACGCTCTCTCACTGGTTCTTTACGCTCGCTCACTGGTTCTTAATGCTCCCTCACTGGTTATTTACGCTGTCACTGGTTCTTTACGCTCGCTCACTGGTTCTTAACGCTCCCTTTCTTGTTCTTTACGCTCCTCACGTGTTCTTCATGCTCGCTCACTGGTTCTTAACACTCCCTTACTTGTTCTTTACGCTCCCTAACGTGTTCTTTACGCTCTCTCACTGGTTCTTTACGCTCGCTCACTGGTTCTTAATGCTCCCTTACTCGTTCTTTACGCTCGCTCACTGGTTCTTAACGCTGCCTTTCTTGTTCTTTACGCTCCTCATGTGTTCTTCATGCTCGCTCACTGGTTCTTAACACTCCCTTACTTGTTCTTTACGCTCCCTAACGTGTTCTTTACGCTCTCTCACTGGTTCTTTACGCTCGCTCACTGGTTCTTAATGCTCCCTCACTCGTTCTTTACGCTGTCACTGGCTCTTTACGCTCGCTCACTGGTTCTTAATGCTCCCTTACTCGTTCTTTACGCTGTCACTGGTTCTTAACGCTCCCTTTCTTGTTCTTTACGCTCCTCACATGTTCTTCATGCTCGCTCACTGGTTCTTAACACTCCCTTACTTGTTCTTTACGCTCCCTAACGTGTTCTTTACGCTCTCTCACTGGTTCTTAATGCTCCCTCACTCGTTCTTTACGCTGTCACTGGTTCTTTACGCTCGCTCACTGGTTCTTAATGCCCCCTTACTTGTTCTTAACGCTCCCTTACTTGTTCTTTATGCTCCCTCACTTTGTCACTCTCCACGTATTTACCTGATCATTCAAAGTGCTGGTTGTCATGGCGACGATGACGGGGGAAGGTTAGTAAAGAGACAACACGCTGCACATTACACGTCCTTTTTCTCAACTAACCAAGTTTTCTGTCCCAGTAGAAAAGTCTCAGACAAGAGACTCCATTGTGTGTGTGTGTGTGTGTGTGTGTCAAGGTTTTACTAATGTTGTGGGGACCTAAACCTGTTTACACAGTCCCATTATGGGGACTTGTCTTCCTTGTGGGGACAAAAATCAAGTCCCCATAACTTAAATAACTACATTTTAAGGTGAAGATATGTTTTAAGGTTAGATTGAGGTTAGGGTTAGGGTTAGGATTAGGCCAGTAGTAATTGTGGTTAGGGTTAAAGTAAGTCTCCAGGAAATGTCCTCACAAGTCATGAATGTGGAACGTGTGTGTGTGTGTGTGTCAGTGAAAGAACAGCTGTCACATTCAGCATCACATGCTGCACAGCTGAGTGACCACTGTTAACTTTCTCTTTCTTTCTCTTGCTCTACATTTTTCACGTGGGTTTTTCTTGTGATAAAATATCACTCTTTAAACAATTATTTTCATAAAATGTCAGAACATATTGATCAGTGGAAATGATGAAATTATGATGTTCTCAAATGTCAAACACAAAATGATTCAGTTTGAATGAGCAAAGAAACCAGGAAATATTCACATTTAAGAAACTGAAAAATATTCACACCAGACACTTAAAGTGTAACGAATGCTGTGTTTCCATCATGGTACAGTCCAGTTTGGAATGGTAAAGTCAGGCTTGTGTTTTCACTGAGAACAGTGTGGGCCGTGTCTGAAGACCACAACGAACAACGTCATAACAGACGACACAACACCAAACTGGACCAAACTGAACCAAACTGGCCCAAACTGAACCCGACTGAGCCAAACTGGATCAAACTGCTGAACCAAATGGAACCAAACTGAACCAGACTGGACCCAACTGAACCAAACTGGACCAGACTGGACCCAACTGAACCAAACTGAACCAAACTGGGACAAACTAGACCAAACTGGACCAAACTAGACCAAACTGGACCAAACTGGACCAAACTATACCAAACTGGAACAAACTGGATCAAATTGAACCAAACTGGAACAAACTGAACCAAACTGGAACAAACTAGACCAAACTGAACCAACCTGGAACAAACTAGACCAAAGTGAAGCGTTCCACTCAGTGGAAACACAACTTAAATAACTTGAATCATTATATTAAGTAATCTGTAATGTTTTCAGTTTTTGTTCAAATGTAGAATGATTCCATAAATATGTGAGATCTCAATAAAGTTTTCTACATTTCTACGAAAGTTTCTCCAACATTACAGTGTATATGTTTATATACACTATACAGTGTGTGTGTGTGTGTGTGTGTTGCTTCTCTCTGTTCAAACATTAAAACTTATATTAACACTTTTATGGCCGTTGTGGGCGAGAAACTCATTTTGTTGTTGACTCCAGAGAAACTCACTCGTTCATCAGTGACCTCATTAAAGCTGCTTTGAAAATCAGTGCTGAGCCTTAAAGGCACAGTTCAGGGTTTTCTTCTTTCATTTCTCAATAATCTGCATTAGTTCATTACATGAGATTAGATTAGATTTCCCGCCAGAGCAGCAGATGTCAGAGGTCGACACCTGACAGATACAGAAGACTGAAGAGAAAAATAAATAGTGATTTCTGTGTTCATACGTGTGTCTGATTTTATGTTTTCATGGTCCTGAAGTTAAAACCGTGACAAATATTTATTAATATAATATTATATAAACTAATGTGTTTATCACAGGAATCTGATAAATATAAGTTTAATGAGAACAAATAATAACTTCAGTCTCTGCACTCTAGCACATAATATTCAGTATTTTTAATTAAAAAAAACCTAAATATTAAACACATGAAATAAAAAAAGGTTTACCAAGTTTCTGAGAACAAAATGCACTATTATTATTATTATTATTAGTAATAATAATAATAATAATAATAAATAAATAACAATAAAAAACTTGACGATCAAAATAGATGATGATTCATTTAGTGACCGATGAATAATCAGTTTTTTCTGTTTTGAACCAACAGAAAATGAGATTTTTCAAACACAGCTGATGATCAATGACAGTGGTCAATCACTTAGTGCAGGGCCACGCCTACTACGTGCACCTGTCATATGACATCACAGGTGATTTCTACAAACCGGAACTATTGAAGTTTATAAAGCACTCACTCTCCCACACCAAACCTCAGAGAGAAAATCAGTGATTTTAGCTGCTGCTGCTCCTCTGCTGCCTCGTGTGGTCACTTAACGCCATCGAGAAAATCATGAGTGGAGCGTGGAGTGGAACAGCTGGGGTCAAAGGTCTCCTGAAACTCTTCATTATTTGACTTTTTCATGTCTTGTTTTTTTAATTGACTGCAAAGCGTCAAAAAAAAGTAAATTCAAGTTTTTAAATAATGTATCGACATCAAATATCAAACTTGGTTTTACGGAATACATAATAATAATAATAAAAATAATATACATAAAATCGATATATCGTGAAACTTTACTGTATTTTACCTCTGCATGAAAGCCACCGTCCTCCTCCGCTGCCCGCGCCGCGAGCGCACACAGCAACAGCGCGAGGACAGTCCGTCTCCACAGCAACCACGCGCAGCGGTCCATGATTTAAAAAAAAAACAAAACCCAAAAAGTGCACGCTCACTTTTTCAAAACAATTAAAAACTTATTATTATAAATTCGTTACAAAGTAACGCTCCATACATGCGCGTGAGTCGTCTTCACCCTCTCACCTTCCCTCACGCGCGCGCGCACTCCGTGCACGTTACCTCACTGACTTCACATCAAAGTGATTCACGTGCACTTTACAAAAAAGAACCATGAGAGAGAAACCCGCGTGTCCTCAAACCTCCTCGAGACAAAGTAACGATCATAATTATCACAATAAGACAACGCGAGACTAAAACTTCAGCAATAATAGTAATTATTATAAATAAATAG
Source organism: Solea solea (assembly GCF_958295425.1). Classification (NCBI taxonomy): domain Eukaryota; kingdom Metazoa; phylum Chordata; class Actinopteri; order Pleuronectiformes; family Soleidae; genus Solea; species Solea solea. The sequence goes on from NC_081138.1 coordinate 31,832,344, forward strand.
AGCGCAGGTTTCTTTTTACATCCACGGTTCGTCCTCCGTGTCCCGCGTGCTGCTGTTACACGCGCATCGCCTCTCTGTCGTCCGTGGACTGTAGCGTTTCTTTATCAAAGCGAGTCACGGCAGCGCGAGCACGACAGATTCCTGTGCGTTCCTTCAAAATAAAAGCCGGACTCCAGTCATTCAGGTTGAGACCCGGTCAGACCCTGTTGTAAAAAGTCGACTTTTATCTTCCCGCTGGCATTTTAGTGTGGCTAACTTGACGTGAGCTAACGCGCACACACGCACAGATTCTTAAATATGAATTTTTTCTACCATTTTTCAGTTTAAATGTGAATATTTTATACTTTGTCATTTTTCAGATTCTTAAATATGAATATTTTCTACTTTCTGTCATTTTTCAGCTTCTTAAATGTGAATATTTTCTACTTTCTGTCATTTTTCATCTTAAATGTGAATATTTTCTACTTTCTGTCATTTTTCAGCTTCTTAAATGTGGATATTTTCTACTTTGTCATTTTTCAGCTTCTTAAATGTGAATATTTTCTATTTTCTGTCATTGTTCAGTTTCTTAAATGTGAATATTTTCTACTTTCTGTCATTGTTCAGTTTCTTAAATGTGAATATTTTCTACTTTGTCATTTTTCAGCTTCTTAAATGTGAATATTTTCTATTTTCTGTCATTGTTCAGTTTCTTAAATGTGAATATTTTCTACTTTCTGTCATTGTTCAGTTTCTTAAATGTGAATATTTTCTACTTTCTGTCATTGTTCAGTTTCTTAAATGTGAATATTTTCTACTTTCTTTGCTCCATAAAACAAAGAAATCATTCAAACGGAATTATTTTGTGTTTGCGGACAAAAACAAGGACATTTGTGAACATCATCACGTCCAGGTTTGACAAATAATCAACAGATTTGAAAGTAATCATTATAAAAATCCTTAGATTTTGATTTGATAAATGATTCCCTCATTTAGTTTACAAACTTCCCTTTTTGTAAGTGAACATGGTTTCACTTTTTTAATGTGGTAGCGCCCTCTGTTGGCTGGACAGGTGACATGCAGCCATAAACCAAGTCAGGTGTACGAACGTCTAATAATAATAATAACAATATTAAACTAGTGTTGGATATGTAACTCATTTTTAATAACACGTTTGCCTCTTTGAATTTATCGATAAAGTTTCCTAATAATGATGTAAAATAATGGATTTTTTATAATATCGTTCAGTCAGTGGGTCTGAGGCGGTTATTTTTTAGAAACGAGAAAATATTCACATTTAATTAACAAAAATAAACATTTAAATTGAACACCAAACTACCAAAGTTTCCGTTTCAGTGAAGAGTACTCACAAGCTCGACACAAAATGGCGCCCGGAGGGAAAATACGACTACTTGTCAGTCTCTTTATAAGTGAATAAAACGCGTCAGTGAGCCTTTAACTTCATATTAACCCTCCAGTTCATACACGCTCATGTGACAACATCAACATTTAAGGTTAATTCTGTGTTTACTGACCTGTATTAAGCAGGAAAGAGAGGAGTCATGAAGACACGGTGCGCCGAGTTTCCTACGAGGATTCCCGCCAAGGGAAGCGGAAGCAGGTGCTTTCTAATTGATCCTCGGAAGAGCAAGAGTGAACATAACCGTTCCGCGTCTCACCCTCACAACATACGTAAACGACTGTATGTACACGAGTGAAAAGTGTATTAAAATAATAATAATGATCATATGTTACCGCGCGAGAGCACGAGCCTCATTTTAATTCACTAATCTCTGACGTCATACAATGATTGGATGTTTGGTCGTTACGAGCAGGGCGGAAGAAAAATGTTTTTAGAACTGTGAATATAGTTTATCATTTTCATCGTCGTCACATCATCATTTCAGTGTCTGTATTCATGTTCCATGTTTAAAATAATGAAGAATAATTAACAGGACTTTTACTGTGAGCACAAATAAAACAAATCATACACAAAAAAACATAAATAATAACATAAATCTATTATATTAAATTCATGTTCAGTGCTCCTCAAAGTGGGCGGAGTCATCAGCACACCGTGGTGACCGCGACACAAACACAAACGAGTGACTTGTTGTTTTGGGTGAAAGTGAATCACAGAAAGATTCAGTGGTTCAGTCACTGAAGTGAAATCCCAGTGAACCACCGACGATCCACGATCGATCCGTTAAAGAACAAACGTACAGATCGACCCGCGGCCATGAAAACACCATGAGTGTTTCGCTTTCCTGGGTCCAGACCACCCTCAGGCCCCGCCCCCTCACATTACATTTATTACTTTATAATGAGTTTTTTTGTCACGTCGTGAACGCTCAGTACTGACATGCACTCAGATAAGCTGCTCTGCTCTGGAGCAACAGGACACGCTAACCCAGTCGTGGAGGAAGATTTTGCGGACGGCTTTGCAGGAAGCAGAACTTTCCTCCTGCACCTGACGGCCTGCAGAGTCTTCTTTAACGCGTCAATCTCGTGGATCTGCTCGTTGATGATCTTGATCAGGTTACTTCTCTCCTTGTTGAAGTTGAACTGCATGATCTCCACCTTCTGCTCCAGGCGTTCTTTGGCTCGTCGAGTGTTCTGGTAAATCACCTCAGTGCCCGGCGACAGCGGCTTGGGTTTCCTCGTGCTCTCTTTCTCCTTCATGGACTTCCTGTACGAGGCGGGAACATCGTCGTTGATCTCGATGACTCGGGCCCTCAGCTCGTTGGGCTTATCGATCACAGAGATGCAGGAATCCAGATCCTCCACCACGCGCTTCATCAGTTTTTCGACCATGTTCTTGTATCTTTTGAACTCCTGCTCGTTGTACTGCACTTTACTCGTGAGCAGTTCCACCTCCTTGGTCATGAAGTTGTTGGTGTCCTGGACTTCCTGCATGGCGGCCACGGTGTCCTCCTCTCTGTGCGTCGCCTGCAGTTTCTCTCCCTCTAAGCGAGTGCAGTCCCGGCACAGTTCCCCGGCGGCGGCGTGCAGCGTGGCGTTGGTGTCGGTTAAACGGTGAACTTGCTCCTGCAGGTTCCTCACAGCCGGTTTTAAATGATCCGCCTGCTCAATCTTACTTTGGAGCGCCACGTTCTTTTCGTTGAGTTTTTGGTGCAGATTGACTAACTCGTTGAACTTGTTGTGAGACGCTCGGATGACCTCGCTGTCCCGACAGTGCTGGTTTTTCAGGGAAATGATCGTTTCCTCGTATTTGGCACAAATTCTCATTTCTTTCTCGAGTTCCTTCTCTTTCTTGTCCATGTCCTGCACGAGTTCTTTAATGTTCAACTCGTTTATCGCGACCGCCTTCTTCAGCTCCTCGATCTCGTGCTTGAGCGCCGACGCTTCCGTGTCCGCGCTGTGTTTCATTCTGGCGTACGACTTGTCCAGCTCCGACGTCCTCGTCCTCCACTCGTCCACCTCTCCTTGAAGCTTCATCACTGAATCCGTTAGCGCCTCTGTTTCCGTTAGCGCTGCCTTGAGCCGCTCGTGAGTCTCCTTTAACTCTTTCTTTAACTCCTGTTGCATTTCTGAGTATTTGAGGACGCTCGTCTCCAGGCGGGTTTTGGCCTGCGTGAGTCTCTCCGTCGTCTCCTTGCTGTCCTCTAACATCTCCCTCAGCTCCTCCTCCCTTATCCTGCCTTCCTTCACGGCTTTCTGCAGCGACGCGACCTGTTCCTCCAGAGTCTTGATGACGTGGTTCTTTTCCGAGACGCGGTTTCCCCACAGCTCGGTGCTGTACTCGTGCTGATGCCTCAGCTGGTCAAACTGCCACTTGATGTAGCAGAGAGAATCTGCGTCCTTGTTTCTCTCCGACATCGTAGACTCTCGATTCGCTCGCACGCGACAGAGAACGTCCTGTGGTTGGACACGCGTGTGTTTTCAGAAGTGACATCATGCACCTTTGTCCTTTCATGTGGTCACATGACCCCCCTGCTGGCTCTGATGAATCCTACGACTGTTCCAAGTGTTTGGAGTAACCACGGCAACAGTCTTCTTCATCAACTGTTGTCTTCTGGAAGCAAGTTTCCAGAAGACTTTGGTCTGTGATGAAGAACCGCCTCAGTCTGTGATTGTGTTTTCAGACGATGTAAATAACGGACGCACAAACGTTTCTCTCTAAACATCTGAGCGTAGATCTGAGGACGACGAGATGAAGAGAATCACGTCGACTTTAACTCACATATTATTATTATTATTATTATTATTATTATGACACTCACGCCACCTCTTTATTCAAGAAAACTTTATTGACCTAATGATGTTTTTAACAAACGTAAGATACAATCATGGCTGACATGTTACATAATAATAAGCTGTGACGCATTCAGGGACTAAAATGTGACGTACGGTCGTTCTGTTTTTCTTCACTGCAGCGTGAAATAATCCAGAGTTTCCCAAACTTTCTTTACCTGGAAACTTTCCTTAAAGATGGAACTATTGTGACGAGCGGTTGCAACCATTTATCACGTTCTGTCATTTTCAGCTTTTTAAATGTGAACAATACCTATTTTTAGTTTGGGGACAAAAACGAGACGTTTGAGAACGTCGTCATTTCCACGTTTGATCAACATTTTATCAACAAAATGACCAAATGATCGACAGATGACCAAATATGAATATTGCATAAAATCGTCATTACCAGCCCTAATCTGGAGCTAAATCTGGACCTTTACCAAAAATGTTTGGTAAATGAATTAAAACAATGACTTGATAATCCATTCATCAGTTTGAATGGGTTATTTCTAACCATTCAAACTCAGTGTAAATGTGATTTTTGTGTAAATGAGAACGTTTGAGAAACCTGGAACTGAACCGCGAACACGTCTGCTGACTCACCTGTTAGCTTAGCTGTTAGCTCGGCCTGAGTGAAGCCGCGGGGGAGGCGGAGCCACAGGTGAACATCGTGATGAATAACAATATCTTTGACTAAATATTGGTAGAGATTAGATCAGGGAGAGTTTACAGTTACGCAGCAGGGATTAAATGTACTTTAATCCTTTAAGTCCGTCACAGATCCAGGTCTGTGCTGGTCTCTTTGGTTGGTTTCCTCTCACAGACCCTCACTGGCCCTGGTTCAGGTCTAAAGGATGAGTTTCTGACCCAGGATCTTGCGGTTGATCTCGGCCAAAGCCACAGAAAACACAAAGGCCTTTTCATCGGAGAGCGCGGCGTAAACGTCCACTTCCTTTTCCTGTTTCTCTGAGAAACAACACACACACACACACACACACACAGTCCTGTAGAAGCCATATTTTCAGAGTAAAAGCATCTTTAAAGTCATATTTTCAGAGTAAAAGCACAAGTCTGTGACCAGAAAATTATGTAATCACTTTTTATAAAATAAAAGTAGTAAAAGTTTTAAAGTTCATGACATTTACTGCACTTAAGTATCAAAAGTCATTTTCTGATAAAATCAGGATTCAGGACTGAGCCCCGGGGGATCACTGGTACGGCCTGTTGTCTTTCAACTGGAAGGTTGTGGGTTCAATTCAAGTAGATTTTAGAATTCTACTTCTCACACACAAAATCAAACTTTAAAGCTGTGGGTTTTTTTTTTTTACCTTTCTCCTCTTCCTGTTTCTTCAGGCCAGCTGATTTGGGTCTGCCCCGCCCCCTGCGGATAGGATCTGATTGGCTGTGGGTGCGAGGTCTCCTCCTGTTCTCCATGTCACTGGTCAAAGGAGAGTCGATCCTCTCCCTGCGAATGCGCTCGGTTCTTCTTCGCTTTAAATCCAGTTTCTCTTCAGCAGAAAAACACAAATTCATAAAGACGTTCAACAACAGAGAGAAATGTGACGTGTTCGCATTTGACGTGTTGGCATTTGACGTGTTGGCGTGTGATGTGTTGGCGTGTGACGTGTTGGCGTTTGACGTGTTGGCGTTTGACGTGTTGGCGTTTGACGTGTTGGCGTTTGACGTGTTCGCATTTGACGTGTTGGCGTTTGACGTGTTCACGTTTGACATGTTCGCATTTGACGTGTTCACGTTTGACATGTTCGCATTTGACATGTTCGCATTTGACGTGTTGGTGTTTGACGTGTTCACGTTTGACATGTTCGCATTTGACGTGTTCACGTTTGACATGTTCGCATTTGACGTGTTGGCGTTTTTACATTACATTACATTACATGTCATTTAGCAGACGCTTTTATCCAAAGCGACTTACAATAAGTGCATTTAAACATTTGGGTACAAATAAGAGCTAGAAGTAAGTAAGAGCTTCAAGTAAATCAAACTATGAAGTGCTAGTCATAAGTGCGATATATATATATATATATATATATATATATTTTTTTTTTTGTCGTTGTCATTATCGTCTTAGTCGAGGTAGAGTCGGAAGAAATGTGTTTTTAGTCGGCGGCGGAAGATGTGGAGGCTTTCCGCTGTCCGGATGTCAATGGGGAGCTCGTTCCACCATTTGGGAGCGAGGACAGTGAACAGTCTCGAGTTCTGTAAATGCCTCTGCGATCCTCTCAGTGAGGGGGCAGCGAGCCGGTTTGCCGATGCAGAGCGAAGTGGGCGGGCTGGGGTGTAGGTTTTGATCATGTCCTGGATGTAGGCTGGACCGGATCCGTTTGTAGCATGGAACGCAAGCACTAGAGTCTTGAAGCGGATGCGAGCAGCTACAGGAAGCCAGTGAAGGGAGCGGAGGAGAGGTGTAGTGTGGGAGAATTTTGGTAAGTTGAAGACCAGTCGAGCTGCTGCATTCTGGATGAGTTGCAGGGGTCGTATGGCACACGCAGGCGTTTGACGTGTTGGCGCTTGACGTGTTGGCGCTTGACGTGTTGGCGCTTGACGTGTTGGCGTTTGACGTGTTCACGTTTGACATGTTCGCGTTTGACATGTTCGCATTTGACGTGTTCACGTTTGACATGTTCGCATTTGACGTGTTCACGTTTGACATGTTCGCATTTGACGTGTTCACGTTTGACATGTTCACGTTTGACATGTTCGCGTTTGACATGTTCGCATTTGACGTGTTCGCATTTGACGTGTTGGCGTTTGACGTGTTCACGTTTGACATGTTCGCATTTGACGTGTTGGCGTTTGACGTGTTCACGTTTGACATGTTCGCATTTGACGTGTTGGCGTTTGACGTGTTGGCGTTTGACGTGTTGGCGTTTGACGTGTTGACGTGTTGGCGTTTGACGTGTTGGCGTTTGACGTGTGGCGTTTGACGTGTTGGCGTTTGGCGTTTGACGTGTTGGCGTTTGACGTGTGGCGTTTGACGTGTTGGCGTTTGACATGTTGGCGTTTGACATGTTGGCGTTTGACGTTTGAAGTGTTGGTGTATGACGTGTTGGCGTGTTGGCGTTTGACGTGTTGGCGCTTGACGTTTGAAGTGTTGGCGTATGACGTGTTGGCTTGTTGGCGTTTGACGTGTTGGCGTTTGACGTGTTGGCGCTTGACGTGTTGGCGCTTGACGTGTTGGCGTTTGACGTGTGGCGTGTGGCGTTTGACGTGTTGGCGTTTGACGTGTGGCGTTTGACGTGTTGGCGTTTGACGCGTTTGTGTTGGCGTTTGACGTGATGGCGTTTTACGTGTTGGCGTTTGACGTGTTGGCGTTTGACGTGATGGCGTTTTACGTGTTGGCGTTTGACGTGTTCGTGTTCGACATGTTTGACATAAGGAGTGAGGTGAAAGTCACCTGCGATGGCGGGAGAGCGTTCGTTTATCTTGGCGTTGAGGAGTTTCCTGCTGATGAACACGAATCCACACGGACACGACTTACATGCAACTGGAATCTGGAGGGAAACAAAACATGGAGCAGACTTTTATCACTTTGAATCATTTCATCATCAACTCTATGATTGTGCTTTAACTCATGGAGACACACACACACACACACACACACTCACACTCACTCACTCTCAGTCTGTGTGTGTGTGTGTGTGTGTGTGTCTCACCTGTTGGTCACATTCAGGACAAGATTTCGTGGCCATTTTGACTTTCTTTGTTTTATTCGTCGACATAGTTGCTTTGGTCCAGAGACACTGTGTGTGTGTGTGTGTGCGTGCGTGTGTGTGTGTGTGTGTGTGCGCGCGCTGCTTCGACGCTAACACATGTTCCCTCGGTGACGACACAAAACGCGACGCCGCGACAACAAAATCCACCGTGACATGAAATAAAAAACACACAAAAATATCGAAGACGACTCTGGAAATAATACTGCTGAAGCTCGGCGCATGCGCAGACACGACGGCGCTTCTTCTTCTTCGGTCGCTGGTAGCAGACGTTACCGCCACCTCGTGGACTGGAGCGTGACTCCGAGTTTTTCAACGATTAAAAAACTGACACGTTAGTGGACAGTAAGTATGTTGTTGCTGTGTGGCGTGAGCGCCCCCTGCTGCTGAGAAACAGACTCACTCTGCTTTATCTGAAAGTCTGTGTCACGTGGTCAGACACACACACACACACACACACACACACACAGGAGCTGCCTCCATCACTCAGTTCTAATGTCGGCTTTTAAAATATTTAATTTAGACTTAACTTAGTGACACAAAGTGACCACACGAGGCAGCAGAGGACCAGCAGCTCCTGTGTGTGTGTGTGTGTGTGTGTGAGATGTTAAAATCACTGATTTTCTCTGTGGACTTTGGTGTGTGAGAGTGAGTGTTTTACAAACTTCAGTTTCCTGTTGTTAAAGTTTGTCTCACAGTCTACATTAGAGATATCATTAAAATATTAATTGTAAGATTAATAAAAAAAAAGATAACTGAGCACTTTTATCATCGTTAATTGAGAAATGACGACGTTCACAAAACTCCATGAGTTTTCAAGCATTTTTAGTTTTGATTCCAGAGCAGAATAATAATCTCTTCTCATCAACACGTTCCCTGCACCAGACCAGTTCTTAAAAATGTACTTTAATTGTTTAAACTAATGATTATTTTCTCGCCGTTCAGTTCATAAAACGTGTAAAAAATACTGATCAAACTGATCAAAACCCCAGAAGATAAAATATTTGATGTATAATAATATTAATAACCAATGAGTGGTTGCAGCCCAGTTTAAACTCATGTCCTTGTTCTTCTAAATAAAGCTCTGAAACAGAACAATAATGTAAGACAGTCACTCCGTGGATTATAGTAATGATAGGATTTTATTATATTATTCATACACTTATGTGTAAAAGTAACAGAAGGCAAACATTTATTGTTAATTTCAGTTTTTATTTCAGTAAATGACAGCGATAGTTTTGCTATTTTCATCTGCGTCTTTATCTGATTCACAAGAAAGACGAGGGTTTGACACACGGACTCAAGACGGGAGAGAAAAATCAACAAATGCACCTTTAACAAATCAGCCAAAAACACAGGAGAGAGAGACAGAGAGAGAGACAGAGACAGAGAGAGAGAGAGAGGGAGACAGGACTGTTCCACACACACACGCACAATGTCACCGATGTGAAACATCATAGTTTGGTCTTTTAAAACATGCAAACACACTGCGCACACGCTGCTGCTGCTGTCGTGTGTGTGTGTCTGTCCAGTGGTGACAAATCCACACACATCTACAGACAAATATGATGCAAACACAAAGAGAAACTAAATGAAAGTGTCAAAGAATGAGTCTGGTCGTGTGAGGCACTGACACATGGGCTGTGAGCGCCCCCTGCTGCTGACGCTCGGGACGTATCGCAGCGCCGCATCCAGCGACTGATTCACTGAGAAACTCAGACACGAGTGAATTTAAGTCTGACAAGCACAGGTTGTACGAGTGGGAGCCATGTTGGACTTTGTGAGGCTGCTGCGACTCTCTGAGTTTAACTTGACGATGTCTTTAAGGACACGTTCACGTCTTTATCTCCCTGTTAGTCTGTAACACACACACACACACACACACACACACACACCAAACCTCACAGAGACAATCAGTGATTTTAGCTGCTGCTGCTCCTCTGCTGCCTCGTGTGGTCACTTTGTGTCACTGACGTCAATCTGGACAGAGGATTTCAAACAGTTGTAAGAGTGTGAGTGTGTGTGTGGGAGAGTGAGAGTGTGTGTGTGTGTGTGTGTGGGAGAGTGTGTGTGCGTGTGTGAGTGAGTGTGTGTGTGGGAGAGTGAGTGAGTGAGTGAGTGTGCATGTGTGTGTGTGTGTGTGTGGGAGAGTGTGTGTGTGTGTGCGTGCGTGTGTGTGTGGGGGAGTGAGTGTGTGTGCGTGCGTGCGTGCGGGAGAGTGAGTGTGTGTGTGTGTGTGTGTGTGCATGTGCGAGTGTGTGTGGGAGAGTGAGTGGTTTACAAACGTCTTTGTCTCACAGTGAGACAAAGACGTGAACGTGTCCCTAAAGACATGGCAGACTTAAAGTGACTGAGTGTCCCATGTTGGACACGTCTCGCTCACGTTTCCACAGGTTTACTGGTCTAAAGACGGCGTCACATGACCTGCAGCAGGAAGGACAGCGAGGAGCAAACTCGTAAAAATCATAAAAACAAACATTACAGGACGGAGTTCTTTTATCATTCGTGGTTTATTTTCATTCCTCACCTTGATGTGTTTGTGTGAGTGTGTGTGTGTGTGTGTGTAGATTTATATTCTTAATATAGTGAAACATCTATGGGACGGACGTCCCGTCCTTCAGACCTGTGGTGCTTTTAGAGGACCAGGCCCTCGTAGGCCGGACCCTCGGACTCGGGCGACTCTCTCTGCAGACGCAGATGCTCCAGTGTGTTGTGGAAGTGTTTGTTGATCTGCTCCGTCTCCTCGCTCGCCTCCAGGTTGGGAAGATCTTCTCTGATCTTCTGGATCAGCTGGTTGAGCACCTGCACCGTCACCTGTGCGAGGAAAGACAGCGTCAGAGTGTGGGCGTGCCTCTCGTGACTCTTGAGTCAGCGCGGCTTCTCTTACCGCGTCGTTTTCTCTCTCGTAGAAACACACGTATCTGTTGAGGATCTCGATGAACAGCTGCACCTGCAGTGACGGGTCCATGCACTGGTTGGCGATCTTCAGAGCTTTCTTTAGACACTCCATCACACGCTTCCCATCGCGGATCTGACCACGCACAGGAAACAAGAGCGTTAACAGAGAAGTCACCACCTCCGCTCATTCACTCATGAAAAACTCAAGTCACCTCGTCGCCGCTTTTGTCCGTGCTGCGTCCGGACCAGAAGAGATGAGCGCAGATGCTCACGGCTCGACACTGGTCGGGTTTCTTCAGCAGTTTGGAGGCGGCGAGCGCACACTGGGTCCTCAGAGGCTCGTGGTTCTCCTCGCTGAAACAACGCATCCTCTCAAACGTCCCGATGATCAGCGTGATCGCTGCCAGCTGAGCTTTAGAGTCACTGATCTCATCCTCGTACAGAGAGAACGCCTGAGGGAGGGGGGGGAGACAGAGAGAGAGACAGAGAGCGACAGAGAGAGAGACAGAGACAGAGACAGAGGGGGAGACAGAGACAGAGAGAGACAGAGAGAGAGAGAGACAGAGACAGAGGGGGAGACAGAGACAGAGAGAGACAGAGACAGAGGGGGAGACCATAAACTGAAGTCTGTAAAACACTCACTCTCCCACACAGGAGCTGCTGGTCCTCTGCTGCCTCGTGTGGTCACTTTGTGTCACTGATGTTAATCAGAATTAAAGTTTTAAGACAGAATTCACTAAAGTTAGTGATGGAGGCAGCAGTGGATCGACAGCTCCTGTGTGTGTGTGTGTGTGTGTGTGTGTGTGTGTGTGTGTGTGTGTGTGAGAGTGAGTTTACATTATTGAGTAAAATAAACAGTTTAATGATAACAAACAATGTATCAACTGAACATTAAACGTTTAAAACAGGTCATCAAAAACTTAGCAACATTAATAATCTCATCATCTTTTGATCTGATATTAGGTCACAGGTGGTTCATAACACTTTTACTTCTCTACACAGACTTTAAGTCTTGATTGTAGAAAATAACATTTTTTAAATAGAACACCTAGAGCAAATAAAAACCTTTAAACTTTTATTTTGGTGAGTTTGGTCAGTGCTACTTCCACCTGAAAGACCTCACGACAGTTTGTGAACAAGTGACACAGTTTTGCTTTACCTGTGACATGAACTCGTACGCCACGGTCTCATGGTTCTCAAAGCCAATCTCGCCCGCGGCCAGCGCCCCCTGCAGGAAGAGGCGGAGAGGCAGCTCGGCCAGCTCGGCCTTGATAAGAGCACTGATGGTCTGGTGGGCGAAGGAGAAGATCTTCTGACACTTCTTCTCCCACTTGTCGTCCTGATGGGAGACACGGTGGTTTAGTGACAGGACAGAGATGACCAGCAGCAGCAGCAGCAGCAGCAGCAGCAGCAGCAGCAGCAGCAGCAGCAGCAGCAGCAGCAGCAGCAGCATCGCAGAGAAGAGGCACGTGTGCTCACCACTGACGAGTTGTCCTTGTATCTGAAGGCCAGCTGATAGGCAGCAAACACCAGCGGAGGGAGTGTGTAACGAATCCTTTGGTTTCCACCGGCACCAAAGTGTTTTCTGGCCGTGTTCAGGATCTGAAACCAGAGACAAAGACACTCAACACACGAGCTGTCATTTCATTTCACTTCAAAATAAATGTGTTTGTTTCGAAGTTTGTGATGAAAAATCTATCAATAAAGAGTATAAAAATTGATCGGGGAACTACATTCATCAATGTTCTACTTTCTGTCATTTTAAGCTTCTTAAATGTGAATATTTTCTACTTTCTGTCATTTTTCAGCTTCTTAAATGTGAATATTTTCTACCTTCTGTCATTTTTCAGCTTCTTAAATGTGAATATTTTCTACTTTCTGTCATTTTTCAGCTTCTTAAATGTGAATATTTTCTACTTTCTGTCATTTTTCAGCTTCTTAAATGTGAATATTTTCTACTTTCTGTCATTTTTCAGCTTCTTTAATGTGAATATTTTCTACTTTGTAATTTTTCAGCTTCTTAAATGTGAATATTTTCTACTTTCTGTCATTTTTCAGTTTCTTAAATGTGAATATTTTCTACTTTCTGTCATTTTTCAGCTTCTTTAACGTGAATATTTTCTACTTTCTGTCATTTTTCAGCTTCTTAAATGTGAATATTTTCTACTTTCTGTCATTTTTCAGCTTCTTAAATGTGAATATTTTCTACTTTCTGTCATTTTTCAGCTTCTTAAATGTGAATATTTTCTACTTTCTGTCATTTTTCAGCTTCTTAAATGTGAATATTTTCTACTTTCTGTCATTTTTCAGCTTCTTTAATGTGAATATTTTCTACTTTGTAATTTTTCAGCTTCTTAAATGTGAATATTTTCTACTTTCTGTCATTTTTCAGCTTCTTTAACGTGAATATTTTCTACTTTCTGTCACTTTTCAGCTTCTTAAATGTGAATATTTTCTACTTTCTGTCATTTTTCAGCTTCTTTAACGTGAATATTTTCTACTTTCTGTCATTTTTCAGCTTCTTAAATGTGAATATTTTCTACTTTCTGTCATTTTTCAGCTTCTTAAATGTGAATATTTTCTACTTTCTGTCATTTTTCAGCTTCTTAAATGTGAATATTTTCTACTTTCTGTCATTTTTCAGCTTCTTAAATGTGAATATTTTCTACTTTCTGTCATTTTTCAGCTTCTTAAATGTGAATATTTTCTACTTTCATTGCTCCATAAAACAAAGAAATCATTTTCTGACACTTTTTATCGATTAACGTTGAAAATACTCTTTAAAAAAGTAAAATAATGGTTAGTTGTAATGTTGAGGAAAGAACTCACGAGGTACTGCTGATCCGGGTCTTCAGAGTGGAGCAGGTGGATGAAACGACCCACGAGACTCTGCTCCTCAGCAAAGTCCTCGGGGTCGGGGTCGTCTGACGGCTGGTCAGGCTGGTCCTGGATCAGTGTTGACACCAGGTTCAAGATGGCGTCCACCTAAAACAAGCAGGGAGGACGAGTTTAAACAAACAGTGAAAAGTGAAACTGGAGCAGCACGTGGTCCTGGAGACTGCGTTAGGTTTGGTGCAGCTTCTGTGTTTAAATGTTTTAATTAAAACGTTTAAGAAATAGTAACTGTGTATTTTGTTCGTCATGAAAAAACGAAGCATAAAAATAAGGCTTTTATGAAATCACTGATTAAAAAAAACATTGTTTAATGCTAAATTAGGCTAAAATAGAAGGTTCTGAGTGAAGAGCCGCACTTCCCATCACTATAAACTGCCCACACTGAGGAGGAGGAGGAGCTATAGTAACAGACAAGTCTGAATGTCAGCTTTGTGTCCAGGTCTGGACTGGACTGTGTGTGAAAGCCGACCTGTTCCTGCGCCACGATGGTGGTGTTGTACTCCAGCGTGTTGGTCAGCACGTAGCAGCTCATGCTCTTGCGTGACTCGTAGTCAAAGTACTCGAACAGCGGCGGGAAGTGTTTGAGCTGCAGCACCGTCAGGACGTTGTTGTAAGTGTCCACCGGGATCTTCAGCAGCCGCGTCAGCTCCTTGGACACGGCGCTGCTCGTCGCTATGCTGCAAGAAAACAAGAAAACAGGTCAACAGGTCAACAGGTGACGTCACTGTCAGTGTCATGGACACGACGCTCAGCCGTGACATTCTTCTTCTTAAAAACAAACCACCAAAGAGAAATGGTCTAAATACACGGAGCAAAGGAAAGAGACGCACTGTTCCAGGTTGAGCTTGTTGAAGATCTCCACCGTGCTCTCCAGGACCTTATCCACGTAGTCCACGCGGTCAGGGTAACATTTCATGGCCAAATTGATGAGAGACACCTGGAGAGACACCACGTCCTCTGACGGCATGTCCTGACGGGACTGACGGACGGACGGACAGAGAATCACACACATGATGATGGGTTCAAACGGAACAGTGAGGAAACCGCAGCACAGACTCTCAGTGTGACGTCACCTACTTGAATGACAGTGGCCACTTGTTGAGAGAAGATGTCAAACAGTTTGATCTCAGCTGGGATTCCAGGACCGTCTTCTCGATGAGCAAACAGAGCCAGTCTGAAAGAACCAACATTACATTGTGAGTGCTTTAAAGACGTGATCATGTGACATCGATATGGGAGTGTCTTGTCTTGTGTTCCCACTGGCAGCCACGTTTTCCCGTCTGTACCTGTCGATGAGCGCGATGATGATGTTCTTGACGTTGACGTGTTGATGAAGCTCGGCGCAGGATCTCAGGAAAGGGTTCAGGGTCTGAAGGTGGAACTCATCCGGGAAAACCTGCAGAGTCAAGAACTTACTTATATGTTCCTTATATGAACTGTCTGTTTGTTTCAAACAATAACAATTCAATTTAGATTCTCATCAAACGTCCTGATGGGGAACCTCAGTCTTTACGATCCATTTCACCTGCACTGTCTCTTGTTCAGACCTGGTATTAACATCCATCCTGAGAGATACCATCGATTCAGCTGTTTTTCTACGACTGATCCGTGATTTCTTAGGAGTAAGAAAAGTGATTTTTTGGAGTAAGAAAAGTTATTTTTTTGGAGTAAGAAAAGTGATTTTTTGGAATAAGAAAAGTGATTTTTTGGAATAAGAAAAGTGATTTTCTTGGAGTAAGAAAAGTGAATTTTTGGAGTAAGAAACGTGATTTTCTCGGAGTAAGAAAAGTGATTTTTTGGAGTAAGAAAAGTGATTTTTTGGAGTAAGAAAGGTGATTTTTTTGAGTAAGAAAGGTGAATTTTTGGAGTAAGAAACGTGATTTTTTTGAGTAAGAAAGGTGAATTTTTGGAGTAAGAAACGTGAATTTTTGGAGTAAGAAACGTGATTTTCTCGGAGTAAGAAAAGTGAATTTTTGGAGTAAGAAACGTGATTTTCTCGGAGTAAGAAAAGTGATTTTTTGGAGTAAGAAAAGTGATTTTTTGGAGTAAGAAAGGTGATTTTTTTGAGTAAGAAAGGTGAATTTTTGGAGTAAGAAACGTGAATTTTTGGAGTAAGAAACGTGATTTTCTCGGAGTAAGAAAAGTGTTTTTTGGAGTAAGAAAAGTGATTTTTTGGAGTAAGAAAAGTGAATTTTTGGAGTAAGAAACGTGATTTTCTCGGAGTAAGAACAGTGATTTTTTGGAGTAAGAAAAGTGATTTTTTGGAGTAAGAAAGGTGATTTTTTTGAGTAAGAAAGGTGAATTTTTGGAGTAAGAAACGTGAATTTTTGGAGTAAGAAACGTGATTTTCTCGGAGTAAGAAAAGTGTTTTTTGGAGTAAGAAAAGTGATTTTTTGGAATAAGAAAAGTGATTTTTTGGAATAAGAAAAGTGATTTTTTGGAATAAGAAAAGTGATTTTCTTGGAGTAAGAAAAGTGAATTTTTGGAGTAAGAAACGTGATTTTCTCGGAGTAAGAAAAGTGATTTTTTGGAGTAAGAAAAGTGATTTTTTGGAGTAAGAAAGGTGATTTTTTTGAGTAAGAAAGGTGAATTTTTGGAGTAAGAAACGTGATTTTTTTGAGTAAGAAAGGTGAATTTTTGGAGTAAGAAACGTGAATTTTTGGAGTAAGAAACGTGATTTTCTCGGAGTAAGAAAAGTGAATTTTTGGAGTAAGAAACGTGATTTTCTCGGAGTAAGAAAAGTGATTTTTTGGAGTAAGAAAAGTGATTTTTTGGAGTAAGAAAGGTGATTTTTTTGAGTAAGAAAGGTGAATTTTTGGAGTAAGAAACGTGAATTTTTGGAGTAAGAAACGTGATTTTCTCGGAGTAAGAAAAGTGTTTTTTGGAGTAAGAAAAGTGATTTTTTGGAGTAAGAAAAGTGAATTTTTGGAGTAAGAAACGTGATTTTCTCGGAGTAAGAAAAGTGATTTTTTGGAGTAAGAAAAGTGATTTTTTGGAGTAAGAAAGGTGATTTTTTTGAGTAAGAAAGGTGAATTTTTGGAGTAAGAAACGTGAATTTTTGGAGTAAGAAACGTGATTTTCTCGGAGTAAGAAAAGTGTTTTTTGGAGTAAGAAAAGTGATTTTTTGGAGTAAGAAAAGTGATTTTTTGGAGTAAGAAAGGTGATTTTTTTACTAAGAGTAAGAAGTGGTAAACAAGTAACAGATCCCTCACTGCACCTGAATGATGCACTCCATGAGATACTCCTGAGCCAGCGAGTCTCTGCAGTTCACCACCTGCTCCAGTACACCAGGGAGAACGATCTGTGGTGAGGGAAACACAAGGATTTCAGCTCCGCTAAAGCAGCCATGTCTCTCTCTGTCACACACACACACACACCTGTTTGTACTTGTCCACATTGACGCCCTCCAGCTGACTGAGGCGGACCAGGTTGGTTCCCACCAGAATCCTCAGCTCCTGTCGCTCCTTCTCTCTCTTCTCCCGGTCTCGGCTGTGGCCCTGATGCTGCATTCGCACCCACAACTTGTTCATTTCTGCAAAGTTGAGCAGGACAAAGTCCATGGAGTCGTTGATGTCGCCGGTCATCTCCTCTGAACCCC